>NW_015388758.1:22960-24107 GCF_001527695.2 Protobothrops mucrosquamatus
TTGCAGCAAGACAAACTCCCAAGGCTTCGACAAGGTGCTGAATATGTCTCTGCAGAGGAAGACCAAGGTTCATTCGGCAGCTGGTGGGTGTGCTTATCGTGAATGAGTTTGGGAGGAGGAAGAGGGAGGCTGGCTCCCTCCCTCTCTAATCCTACTCCGCACAACAGCAGACCCCTGCCGCCCCCTCTCCATTGTGCATTTTCCTTGGGAGTCATGTTGGGATTTAATAGCAACGTTACGTTTTCCCCGCTTAGTCATTCAGTGAATTCCTGTGTGTGTGTGTGTGTGGGGATTTTTCCTTGTTGCAAAGGATGGCTTCAAGTGGGAATGATGCAAGAAGCCCAATAATCTTCCCTCCTTTCTCTTTTTTTGAAAGCAGAACCAGCCTTTTACGTTAAGGCTCTGCTCACCTTCCCAAACTCAAAACTCCAAACTGGAGTAGGATGAGGAAAATAGGACGCGCGCGCGAGTTTGGAGTTTGGGAAGGCAAGCTAGGAAAGTAGGACCCGCAAGTTTGGAGTTTGGGAAGACGAGCGTAGGACGTGCGCCTTCCCAAACTCCAAACATGATATTAAAGGGGGTGGGGGAAGAAATGATTAATAAGGGGGTGGTGTGTGTGTGTGTGAGAGAGAGACCCCCTTTTTGTAAGTTTGCTTACTCTGCAATGCTTTCCTTTCCCGACAATTTTGCTTCCCTGCTGGCTCAGTCTTTCATTCTCTCTGCTGCTTCTGCCGCCCAGATCTAGGGCTGCAGAGCGATTTTGCTCCCTTCCCCCCACGGCCGATCTAGGCAGCAAAAGTGTTTTCGAAGTCTCTGCAACTCGCATCCATGGCGGCTCGATGCGGGCGACAGAGGCCTGGAAAATGCGACGGGGGAGAACGGCGGCAGTGCAACCTGCACGGTGGGTGGGGGAAACGGTGGCAGGGCGATCTGCACGGCGGGTGGGGAATTTCACGCTCCCCCACGGATGATCCGGGCGACAGAGGCTTTTTCCACCATCCAGCCCGTGCTCTCAATGCAGAGAGAAAGAGAGCCGAGAGCGCAGGCGCACATGGAGAGGCGGAAGGGAGCAGTCTGGCCCCGCCTCCCTCCAGGGTGATGGCGTGCGTGCCCACAGGGACGGCTCTGCGTGCCGCCTGTGGCACGC
>NW_015388758.1:26694-32345 GCF_001527695.2 Protobothrops mucrosquamatus
TGAAAATATTCAATGGGCTTGTCCTTATCATTTGGATGCTTTGTAGAAAGATGTTCTCACAATCGACTTGGCTTCATTGCCTCATTGGATAATGTTTTATGACACAATAAACACATTGGATGTTGTTTATTTACAACAGATTCTATGAAACCCATCTTCAGATACTCTGGCAAATAGCCACGAGCGTATTTCTTTTTTTTGAGACATGGACTCACAATATTTCACAATATTTTGTTTGAAGCTGTAGGCACGTGCTCACTCTCACAAATCTAACTGCGTACTGACCAGTGCGACCGCAAACAAAAGAGCCTGCACCATGTATTGTCGTCTGCGCATGCCTCTCGTGCATTGTGGATTGGGTTTGGGGGGGCGCCGGCTACCAGCTCTGCTTGACTGTTACAGCTGGGTGGTGTGGGGGGAAATGTGCGAGCTATTCTGAGATGAGGCTCTTTTGTTTGTGGTTGCACTATAGCGCCATTTAGTTTGACTTACGTAACATGAACTAAACTCATGCGCGGGCAATACAAATGGTATATTTTCAGAAATTTAAATTGTCACGGGGAATTTTATGAAAACCTAATGAAAATGTTTTTAAATCATGCTATGAAATTTTTTTAAAAAGTCAATTAAATTAAAAAAAAGGAAAGTGCTTCAGTATCGGACAAAACCCCTACCGCCCACCATGAAAGCTGGAACGCCCACTAGTGGGCAGTAGGGACCAGGTTGACTACCACTGATCTAGTATTTATTTTGGAAGAACCTTTAGAGATGATTCATAAGCTATGGGGAAAGATAGAAGAGTATGGAGGAATGGCGGGATTAAAACTAAATAAAGAAAAAACTAAGGTAATAGTTAAGAATCTCACAGATAAACAGAAAAGGCAAATGCTAGAGAAAACAGGTACATAGTGAAAAAAGTTAAATATTTAGGTATATATCTTTCAGCCAAATGTTCGTCAATAAAAGAAGACAACTGTACAAAACTATTGAAACAAATAAAGCTGGACTTGGAAAGATGGAAAAACCTGCAGTTGTCAATATTAGGAAGAATTGCTACAGTAAAAATGAACGTACTGCCGAAAATTCTATTTTTATTTCAAACAATTCCAATAAAACTTGAGAAAAAATTCTTTCAAGATTTAAACTCATTAATTTTGAACTTAGTTTAGCAGGGGAAGAAAGCTAGAATTAAGATGAAAACACTACAAGACGCTAAGGAAAATGGGGGATTTGGGTTGCCGGAATGGGCGTTGTATTATCAAGCATCTGTTTTTAACGGGTGAAAGAATGGATAATGCTTAGAAACAAAAGGTTGTTATATTTAGAGGGACATGATTTACAATTGGGGTGGCACACTTTCTTATGGTATGGGAAAATATTTGCAAAATCACTATATAAGAAATGCCTTGTTAACAGTATGGGGAAAAAATTAAAGCTAAAATATACCTAAAAATTCCAGGATGGCTATCAACGATGGAGGCATTTGTACATCCAAACTTGGTAGATTTTGAAAAAATATGGGCATATAGAGATATTCTAAATATTGATGGGAATTTAAAATCTAAGCAAGAATTGGAAAATCGGGATCAACCTATCGTGGGCACATTTACAGATGCAAAATAGATATGAAAAAGATGTGAAAATGTATGGATTCTATAAAGATCAAACTGTGTTTGATAAGATTTTGTTAATCTCAGATGAGAAATTAAGAAAATGTATAATTTTTTGTTAATTTTGGAAATGGAAAATGAACAAGTTAAAGAAACAACGATAAGATGGGTGAAAAACTTTGGCTATAATATAGAACTAGAAAAGTGGCAAATGCTATGGGAGAGAAATTACAAATTAACAATGTCAACTTCATATAAAGAAAACTTGTATAAAATGTTTTATAGATGGCACTTGCCACCAGCAAGATTAGCAAAAATGTTTAAAAATATGTCAGATAGATGCTGGAAATGTAAACACAACGCAGGCACATACTATCACATTTGGTGGGCATGTGGCAAAGCTAAGGCTTATTGGAAAAAGATACATACATGGTTAGAAAAAATATTAAGTGAACATGTTGATTTTAAACCTGAACATTTTTTACTAGGTATAATGCCTGAAAAGATTAATAAACAGTTTATATTTAATTTTACACATCACTACAGCAGCGAGAAAAAGACTACACAGAGGACACGTGGGCACAAGACTGAGACACTCCAGAGAAAGATGGAGATCTTAAAAAGAGCACATAGCCACAATCATAACTCTGGGTTGGTCCATAATGTATCATCAAGGAGCCTAAATGACAAAGCAACTAGGCTTCTACAATGGGACACAGGCTTCAACTTGATGGACGCACAACCTATTGACTTCATTGCAGCCGTAGAACCTGTGATACAACGCATAACCACCAGCGACGAGGTAAAAAATTCCATAAGACAGCGGGTCACAGGGCTACTCATGGGCCATAAACGATGGCATATTTTACCAGCAAGGGAGAGGAAGGCCCTGGAGGAACTATGGAAGGATAACTCTTGTAATCCTACCGGCTGATAAGGGCAGAGCCACGGTTGTTATGGATAGGGCCGTATATAACAGCAAGGCCTGATCCCTGCTCAGTGACACCAGCGCATATAGAGTGGTCAAAACAGACCCCACAAAGTCCATAAAGAACCAACTCAACAAGATCATAGAAAAGCTTAGAGGATGGGGGAGAATTAGTGAAGAAGATCTGAGAGCTATACGACCTAGGGACTCGGCAATGGCGAGGGTCTATGGTCTGCCAAAGATACACAAGGAGGGGATCCCGTTAAGACCCATTGTGGCATTCAGGGGTTTGCCAATGTTTGGCCTGGCCAGATGGCTAAGCCAACGGATGGAGTATCTGGTGAAGGGAAGCAAGACCACAGTGAAATCGTCTCAGGAATTCCTGCAAAGACTTAAGGCAGTAAGAATACAGGATGACAAAACCATGATCTCATTCAATGTGACATCACTATTTATATCCATCCCACAAGAGCTAGCTGTCTCAACAATAAAAGATCTATTGCAGCTAGAAGGATTACAAAATCATGGTCCCCTTAGGACAGATGATGTCATCCAGCTGCTGCATTTATGCCTTAGAACATACTTTGTATTTCAGGGCACGATGTACGAACAAATTAAGGGCATGCCGATGGGGTCCCCCGTTTCTGGGGTTATCGCTGAGGCGGTCCTACAATGCCTGGAATCCAAGGTGATGTCTGACTACCGCCCTGAATTTTGAGCTAGATATGTGGACAATACGTTCGCTATCATCAAACACGTTCAAGGCTGCTTTCATAGAGAGGTTAAACGCAGTGTTCCCTGACATCCAGTTTACGGTGGAGGAGGAGACCAATGGTAGTCTGTCCTTTCTGGACATATTGGTCAGCTGCCAGACTAACTGCCCTCCACACAACTGTATACTGAAAGGTGACCCACACCGATAGAATGCTACATTACACAAGCAACCATCCAACGGCCTACAAGGTTGCATGCATCCGAACACTGTTCACCCGCATAAATACGCATTGCAATACAAAAAAGGCCAAGCAAGCGGAATGTGTCCACCTACACCGGGTATGCAGATGGAATGGCTACCCAGCCAACTTCATCCGGCAATATAGCAGACGCCAAGAGCCCCATAGAGCACAAAACGATCTAGGAGCAACAACCTGGACGACGATACCCTATGTCCATGGGGTGTCGGAGGCGACAGCACGCATACTGGCACCATATAATGTCAGTGTGGCCCATCGACCTAATCAAACACTTCGTATTAAGACGATGTGCCCCAAGGAGCCGTTACCTGAGGAAGAAAAATCATCTGTATAGAGTGCGATGAAAGACTGCCGATGCAATTACACTGGGGAGAAGATGGCCAAATGGATCAAAACCAGGATCCACGAACTTAAGTTGACCGTCAAAAGACAGGAACAGTACTCACAGATATGGACACACATGATCAGTAATGGCCACTTGTTTGATTTCATGGGGGCAGAAGCCATTGCCCAGGATGCTTCCAAAGGAGGCTGTTTGCTCAGGGAGGCCTGGCTCTCGGATACATGCTCAATCAACCGGCATATAGAGCTACCTCCAGCATACCAAGTATTGAAATCAAATACTTGGATTGGAGCAATCCAAAACGCGGACCACGCTCGCAAGGAGAGGGACCAAATAAGGTAATAACTACATGGCCCATGTGGACAAAAGTACACTGGATACACGGCAAATTGCCGAGCCCAAGGGGGAGGAAGAACGACGAGCGGAGGAGAACGATACAACCTGCGGAAAGGAGAAGCAGGATGAGCAACTGCTCGCCCAGCGCGGACAGTGGGACAAATCTGAGAACGATCCTGCAAATGCTTCAGCTGATCACATATGGACGAGGCAGGGGGGAGAACGCTGCAATGTACGTGCACGCCTACACACGGGGAGCAGCCTGCTGGACGCAGATGACAGAGCGGAGCTGGAAACGATCCAGCAGCCACTCTAGGTGATCGAGCACGGACGAGGCAGGGGGAAAGGATATTGCAACATGCGCACGCTCATGTGTGAAGAGAGACTGGAGGAGATGGGAGTGGCAGGTAAACAGCAGAATACAGGAACAACAAGTGGATACACTGGGGAGGAAGGAGAGGGTAACAATGGAAGGGCAACTATAATACCAGATCCAGACGCGCAGCCCACAATGACTATGGAGAGGGGCGATTAGAAGATAGACCAGTGGTAATAATATCAGATGGCCAGGGGCAAGAAGGACGGGTGGGACAGATGGACATGCCAGGAGAGGGAGGCAAGGCAAGGAAAGGCAGGATTGACAGGAGTGGGAAGGACAAAGGAAGGAACAACGGGAGGAAAGAAAGCTGCAAAAATGGAATGCAAGCGAGAAGAAGTGGGACAATTGAGGCAATTACGGCCGGTTAGGACGGCCGGCCCTATCACACGATCAATGGGCAGAATACTGAGTCAGCAGGGTTTATAAGAAAACTCCCCACCGCCAACACTCACTCAGACAACGCTGGCAGTGGACCAGCGAAAGCTAAGGTGGTTTTAGGTTTGTAAATAGTTGTTTTATTGTTTTTCACTTTTAACAATAAACAGCTGGTTTATATTCATCCCAGAATTCGAGGATTTTATGTCAGTGTGTGTGTGTGTGTGTGTGTGTGTGTGTGTGTATTCAGTTTCCTTTTTGCTGACAAAGAGTTATAGCTATTTTGGACTACTAGTCTCCCACTTAACTCTTTAACTCTTTGTCAGCAAAAAGGAATCTGAATTTGTAATGTATCGCAATTGCGACTTGAGCCTGTTTAACGCCCCTAGTTGGGGGGCTGCAAGGCAAAAGAGATTATAAAAAAGTAGAACTGCAGTATAGCAGTCAAAATGCCAAGGTGTAATCAATCAGACAGGTCTGTCTGAAAAACTTTCTGTATATATATACGGGGATTAATAGAGGGTGGTGTGATTAGTACGGTCAGTGGGAGGGGCAGGTATGGCGGGAGCAGAGGACCATATCGGGTTTTGGGAGCACGCACACGCTGCTTACAAGCTTGTGGATGCTCCGATCCTCAGGGCTCTACTCGACTCCCTGGGACCTCAGATCCTCGGGCCCGGGACCATCGGCTGATGTTGTGCAACGC
>NW_015388758.1:34279-73913 GCF_001527695.2 Protobothrops mucrosquamatus
GCTCCCACAGGGTGGGTCTCCTCAGGGTGCCGTCGGCCAGACAGTGCCGGCTGGCGACCCCAAGGGGGAGGGCCTTCTCTGTGGGAGCTCCCACCCTCTGGAATGAGCTGCCCCCAGAGATCAGGGTGATCCCTGATCTCCCTTCCTTCCGCCGCGCCCTTAAGACATGGCTATTCCAACAAGCAGGACTGGCCTAGGGGAATTTTTAGAGGGGTTTTATTCATATTTTAATTAGACAACATTTAAATATTTCTTTTTAACTAATTTTAAATTTTGTAATTGTTTTTGATGTATTTTTAAATTGATTGTCAGCCGCCCTGAGTCCGCAAGGAGAATGGCGCGATATAAATTCGATAAATAAATAAATAAATAAATAAATAAATAAACATACATACATACATACATACATACATACATACATACATACATACACTGATCACAATTTGGATTTGGCATACTTGCAATTTTCATTACTCATTCTAAAACCAAGATTAATAAAACAAAATTTCGCAATAAAATTATGATTCAGAATAGGCGTTTCAAATTATAGAGGCATATAAGTATTTAGTATTTGAGACATTATGAGTTCAAAATTGGCTGATCTGAAATTACTGAAAATTTTCTGATTATTTCAAAAATATTTCAAGCCTAAAACAATTCCGTTTTCAGTTCAAAACAAATATTTTAAGCTTGGATCACTTCTAGAATTTTATTTTTATACATTTTATTAGACTATAGAGTAAACTACAAAATACAAAGCAAATAGGACATGGTGGGAAGGGAAGAGAGGAAGGAAAATGAGGAGGAGAAGGGAAAAAGAAAAAAAAAGACATTGACTTCCGACTTCCTTTGTTGCAGTAGAATGAAGCATTAACATCGAGCCTCAACTGTTTACTTTTCTATAATAGTATAAACTAACCATTTCTATAACAACAAAACAATCTAATCAGTAAAACCCAAAATTAAGTTTCATTTTTTCCACCTCAAACACAAAGTCCAGAAGTTTCTAAAATGATTGGAATAGCATCATAACATTTCTTAAGCTGGAACAGAATTTATCTTAATGTTTTGCATTCAGAATGTTTAACATTTAAAATTAATTTTTTAATTAATTACTGTTAAAATTCTGAGCTATATGAATGTTACAATAGCTTTTACAAATTAAACTCCATTTAATTCTTTGCCTTAACCCAGTGGTGGCGAACCTTTGGCACGCGTGCCAGAGGCGGGACTCAAAGCCCTCTCTGTGGGCATGTGCACCATGCCCTGGAGATGGCAACCATCCCTCTTCAACCAGCCGCCTGCTAACTGGCCAAGGTCCCACATGGCCGGATGTATCCCAGCACCCATGCGCTCACTGGCCTCTGTGTGCAGGGGCCAATGGTGTCAGGCAGCAGCCGCCCCGGCCCCTGCCTCACCTTTCCCTGTGACAATGGCACCCCTGCCCTGCCTCGCCTTGCCTCGCCTCACCCTGCAGAACGAGCCTCCTGCCCACCGCCCCACCTGCCAGAGACCCCCCTGGATCTCCCCCAACCCTGCCTGGCCCCCACAGACATCCCTCCCCACGAGCAATGTCGAGGTGATCACACCCACATTGGCCACACCCACCCAGTCTGCCATGACCACAGCCACGCCCACCTGGCACCCGGCGATAAATAAGTGGGTTTTGGGTTGCAGTTTGGGCACTCGGTCTCTAAAAGGTTCGCCATCACTGCCTTAACCTTTCAGCTTATTCAGGAGGGATGCACTCAAGCAGACTCTGAATTGATACAGTTTTAACAAGGCATAGTTCTTCCCCAAATCAGACATTCTGTGCTACTTAATAGATTTCAAAAGGAGGCAAACTCATTTTTCCCCTGCAATCTTCCATCTTATACTTTTATTACTCTAGTGGGAGGATGGTTTCAGTGCCTTGCATCTTATTGATCACCATCAGCAGAATGGCACTGAAAAACAAATTCAAGTTTCTCTTCAAACAGCCAACAGTTTAGAAAAGCTCAAGACAGGCTTGAAGTTGTTTTATGTCCTTTCTTGACAGGAAAAAAAAGATGGAGGCATATTGAAGAAACAACTCTCTCTGGAACTTAACTTGAAAGTAGTACTTAACATTTATATCCCGTACACTGATTACAAATTCATTGATTCAGGATGAATTTCCAGGGAAATTCAGAATGTTTCATCTCTCCCTGGAAATGATATTCTGGTGTGATTCATTGGATTCTGAAAGCAGATTCTATAAACCAGAAGCAATTAAAAGCTCAGCTCAAAAACATGGTTGCTTCATCTAAAATGGCTTGAACCACTTTTGATTGGCGAATATAAATGTGGAAACCTCTGAAGGCCCCTGGATTTTCACAATTTATGAACAAGTTCAGCAAGAAACAGAACGTTTAATTTTGTATATCTCTTCTGCACATTTCCTTGTTTAAAAAACCCTTTAAAATTAATTGTGGAGAGTCCAAATTTGGGGTAATATACATAGGAAGATACTACTGCATTGATTTATAGGGGAGGCAATGAAGATCTGAAGTAATAGAACTCTTGTAATTTTTTCACTCTCTTCTTTTAATTTCTAATGTAGACAATCTACTCTTTTATTTCTACATTGAGAATTTCTTTTTTGACTTTTATAAGGAAACAGCAATTTATTGATATGATAGAATGCAAGTAAAAGATTAATTGAATACTTGTTTATACTGAAGGTAGCTGGAAAGCAAAAAACATGGAAATACAGAAGGTATTAACAGAGGAGACCACAATCCAGTTAAACAGAGAAATAAGAAAAAGAAAAAAAATAGAAATATCTAGTATTTATGCAAAAAGAAAAAGAAATTTTTTATCAAAGTGAATGATTGTTTTGTAATTAAGAATGCAGGATTTTATTCATCTTTTTAAAGAGAAGGTATATCATTTACTTATCTTTCATTTATTTAATAAATTTGTTTGCCACCCATCTTGTTGGAAGGCATTCTGGGCAACTTACATCAAAATAAGTCCATGAATATATATACAAATCTGTAAAATCACAATAAAGTCATAATGAAATATAAATTATAACTTAAACTAAAAGATGGGGAGGAAAGGAGCAGAATGTATTGGAGGTGGGAACTGCTATTAGTCAATGAACCATCTCCAGTATAATACTCTCTCATTGGGACCCCAAATCAACTAGCAGACCTAGGTCTTTTGGCTCTTGTGGAAGAGCCACAAGAGTCTCACCTCAGACGGGGAAGATATTGTACAAATCTTTCGTAGCCATGACTGCCATTTGCTCTTTGAGCAGGAGTTGCAAGCCCAGGAGAATTGCCAAGTTGTGGACCAGGTCTGCCTCGGATAGTGCCACCCCATCAGACCTAAGGATGTCAGAGTCCCAGATGTTGATGCTCCGTGCATCCAAAGTTATTAGGTCTTGCTAGGGTTCAGTTGAAGCCTGCTGTTCCCATCCAGGTTCCCACAGCCTTCAGCCATGGTTAGAGGGCAGCTATAGCATCACTTGGGTTACCAGGGCTAGAGATATAAAATTGAATATCATCCGCATACACGTGATACCTCAGTCTAGGAGAGGAGAGAGTACAGTATCATGTGGCTGGATCTCTCACTCCCTGTCAAGATCAATTGGTTGTGGAGAAACAAGCTGACCCAGCATAAGACTTGTGTTAGAAGAGAATAGAGCTGTAAGGGACCTTGGAGGTCTTCTAGTCCAGCCCTCCGCTCCCTGCAGGAGAACCTATACCATCTCAGACAAGTTACTGTCCAGTCTCTTCTTAGAAACCTCAAGTGATTGAGCACCCACTACCTGTTCCACTGGTTAATTGTCCTCACTGTTAGGAACTTTCTCCTTAATTCCAGGTTACTTCTTTCTTTGATCAGTTTCGTGTCCTGCCCTCTGGTGCTTTGGAGAATAATTTGACCCCCTCTTCTTTGGGCCATTCTCTCAAATACTGGAATATTGCTATCATGTCACCCTTATTTCTTCTTTTCTTTAGACTAGCCAAACCCAAATCCTGCAGCCGTTTTTCATATGTTTTTGTCTCCAGGTCTTTGATCATCTTAGTTGCTCTTCTCTGAATTTTTTCCAAGGTCTCAACATCTTTTTTGTAGTATGGTGACCAAAATTGGTTGCAGTATTCCAGATGTGGTTTCAGTAGGGTTTTACAAAAGCGGTACTAATACTTCTATTTGGTCATCTAAGTCATTGATGAAGATATTGAAGAGTACTGGGCCTAAGACGGAGTCTTGTGGTACCCCACTTGTCAGGATCCAGTTATATTTCCTTTCTATCTATCTACTCTGATCTAAAACCAATTCTTACCCTCTCCTGAAGGGGGAGTATGCATGAGGATTTTATTACTTTCATTTCCTCTATCACTACAAAGTAACCTTTTGTTTATTTGCCTCAAGTCTGCTAACTATCACAATGTAACCATTAGCCTTTTATCCCATGCCCCTCTGAACTTCTCCTTGCCGGCCAGCTAGGGAAAGTGTGTGTGTGTGAAAAGATACAGCCTCCGGAATATGGTTTGTTTATCTGTCATCAAAATAAGGTGTGAGGAGCTGTTGAATGATCGTGTACAATAAAGCCGGATTGATGGTATCTTTCCTGGATTTAACACCTAGAAATCTGCTGGTCTGAATCGCCCGGGAGAACTGCGGGGTGGGGGCTGCTTAGGGACACTTTAAAACATCGATTTGTAAGGAAATCCCTCAGATCCTGTCTATTATGCTTACTATTAATTTCTCTTAATAACAGTTCCTGTTGGAAGAGATTGTTTCCAAGAATTCTGCTTTCTTAAGATGTGGATTGAAGTGGTTCCTTACACCACTGCTTACTTCTCTCCATGTGGATGTAGTACCATTGAGGACTACTCGTTGAGTACGGTTTGTCAGCCAGCTACAAATCCATCTGGTGCTGATGTTGTCTATTCCACCTTTTTCTAGCTTACCAGGAGCAGATTGCGGTCTAGTTTGTCAAATACCTTACTGAAATCTAAGTATACTACGTCCACAGCATTTCACTGGTCTACTAGTTTAGTCACTTTATCAACAAATGAAATAAGATTGGTTTGGCATGATCTGTTTTTAACAAACCCATGCTGGCTACCAGTTATAACTTTGTTTGGTTCTAGTTCACAGATCTGCTTTTTGATTACCGTATATACTCGAGTATAAGCCGAGTTTTTCAGCCCATTTTTTGAGCTGAAAAATGCCCCCCTAGGCTTATACTCGAGTCAGCTCACAAAAGAAAAAACTGGGAGCCGCATAATTTGTGCGCACATGCGCGCGCGCGCAGAACAGGAGGCTTGATTTAAAGAGTGGAGCCTAAGGCAAAACTTGCACCGGCTCTGCCCCCCGTCCAGCTCCGTCCTGGCTTCTCCTCCCCTTGGAAAAGACTGCTCTCCCCCCACCCCACGCTCTCCCTCTCTGGGACTTTCTTCTTTCCGCCTTTTGGCGCGAAGGTTCCCAGGGAGCGGAGGAGGAGGCCGACGGGGAGAAGGAGCTGCAGACTCACCTATCTCAGCCTGCTGTGGGAGGCTGGAGTTGAGGCTTCTGGCTCGGCTGCCCAGGGACGGCCCAGGGAGCGATGCCCCTGCCGGCTGCCACCCCCGCTGGACTGGCTCAGGGAGACGCGTGGTCGGCTCGGCTGCCCAGGGAACAATGCTGGTGGCCGCCGCTCGATTCCCCCCTCCCGCCTTTCCAGGCACACCTGGTGGTCCCCGAGCCAGAGGCCTCTCGGGGGAGCTGATAACGCTGGTCAACAGCCAGGCAAGCAGGCAGAGCGCAGCACCAGGGGAGGGGGAGCGAGCGGCGAAGAAGCCGCTGCCGCCGCCGCCGCCCCGCCAGGCAAGCAGGCGGAGCGCAGCACCAGGGGAGGGGGAGCGAGCGGCGAAGAAACCGCTGCCGCCGCCGCCGCCCCGCCAGGCAAGCAGGCGGAGCGCAGCACCAGGGGAGGGGGAGCGAGCCACTCGCTCCCCCTCCCCTGGGTAAATTCGCTCCCCCTCAGCCCGGGTAAATTCGGCCGTATTCTTCAGCCAATTCTTCATGTGATGCTCCAGGTACGGCCCTCCCCCTTCCATTCCCTGCGGCGCTGCGTGTCGAGGCCAGGACGGAATACCCCGGGCCGCCGCAGCCAAGCGCGAGGGGGAACGTATTGATGTTAGACTGATTGGTCTGTAGTTCCTGGATCTGTTTTTTTTTCCTTTCTTGAAGATGGGAACCACATCAGCCCTTTTCCAATCATCAGGTACTTCCCCCGATGCTCCAGGATTTTTGAAAGATATGGTGCAATGGTTCTGAGATAACATCTGCCAGCTCCTTCAGAATTCTGGGATGTAATCTGTCGGTCCTGGTGATTTATATTCATCAAGGTCAGATAGGTGTTCTCTTACCATTTTCTTGCTTACTTTAATTTTTGTTTCTAGTTTATCTTTTGCAGTATTTTTTTTGGTATGTTGTGCTATAATTTCTTTTTGTGTGAAGACTGATGCAAAGAATGAGTTAAGCAGCTCTGCTTTCTCCCTATTGTTTGTTACTTCCTTCCTTGCCATCTTCTCTCTTTAGTGGACCTACAGTTTCCTTGACTTTTTTCTTGTTATTAATATGTTGATTTTTTTTAAATTATCCTTGCTTTCTGTTGCAAGTCTTTGTTCATTCTGAGCCTTTGCTTTCCTGATTTCATCTTTGCATGTTCTGTCTGTCTGCTGATAATCAGCCATAGTTATGTGTCCCTCTTTCCATTTTTTGTACTTGTCCTTTTTGTTTTTCAGTTTGTCTGAGAGATCTTTGTGCAGCCATGCTGGTTTCTTCTTGACTTTCTTGTTTTGCTTTTTCAGTGGTATTGTGCTGGACTGGGCTTTTATGATCACATTTTTCAGAGTTTCCCATGTTTCTTGAGTTGTTTTCCCCTTTAGGATTTTCATCCGTGAAATCTTCCTAGGTTCTGAATTCGTTAAAATCAGCTCTTTTGAAATTTAAAACATTGTTTGAATTATTTTATATTGCTTGTGTTTGTATTATATTGAATTCCAGTATGACGTGGTCACTTTCCCTCAAGGTTCCAGCAACTTTAACTCCCTCTACCACTTCTTCTTTATTAATAAGAATTAGGTCCAGTATAGCTTTACTTCTACTTCCCTCCTCTACCTTTTGGATGACAAAATTATTGGCTAGGTTGGTTAGGAATCTGTTTGATCTCCTGTTCGCTGCAGAGTTTGTCTCCCAACTGATATCTGGGTAGTTGAAGTCTCCCATTACTGCTGTGGTATGCTTCCTACATACATTTGTTAACTGGTTGGCAAAGAGTCCATCTATTTCTTCTGATTGGTTGGGTGGCCTGTAGTATACCCCTATGGCAATGTCATTCCCTCCCCTTTATATTGACCCATATAGATTCTGGAAGACTTTTATCTTTGATCATGTGGATTTCTGTAGATATGTAGTATTCTCTTACATATAGTGCAACTCCCTCTCCTCTTTTTGTAGTTCTGTTTCTTTTGAACAATTTGTATCCATCCATCAGTCCATTCCAGTCATGGGTTTCGTCCCACCAGATTTCTGTAATGCCAACTGTGTCATACCCTCCCTTGTGTACCATTGCTTCTAGTTCACCCTGTGTGTTCCTCAAGCTTTGAGCATTAGTATATAAACATTTAAGATGTTTATGTCTGTCCATGGGTATGTTTCCTGGATCTCCTGATTGTTGTTTGATTTTTTCTTTTTTCTCATCACTCCCTACCTCTTTTTGCTCTTTTGCTCTTTTGCTTGTTACTCAGCCCCAGCCCCTGTAGCCAGCACAAAAGATACCATAGTCAATGATATTAAAGTTTGCTGAGAGATCAAGAAGAGCAAGGATGTTTGCATTACCCCCATCCTGCTCTTGCCAGAGATTATCCACAAGTGTGACTAACAATATAAATAAAGTTTTAATTGTTTAAATTTAGCTGGTTTTCTTAAGAAAATAAGTTATGATACTACATTATAAAAAAAAGAAACATAATTTTGGAGTGATAACAAAATATTATTTATCCCTCAAATTTAGAAGAATTTATGCTATTTCTGACCTAACCAATCCATTGTCATCACAACATCCAACTATGAAGATGCAAGCACACTACTGTAGATATATCAATATTTTACATAGATTAAACCAGGAGTCTTCAAACTTGGCCCTTTTATGACTTGTGGACTTCATCGCCCAGAATTCCTCAGCCAGGCATGTTGGCTGAGGAATTCTGGGAGTTGAAGTCTGCAAGTCATAAAAGGACCAAGTTTGAAGATCCCTGGATTAAACAGAGGTAGCTGAACAGAGGTCAGCTGAAAACTCTATTATGAGCCCAGGGTCATCTATAGCAGGGCTTTTCAACCTTTTCACCCATTGTACCACTTTTAGGATATGGCAATATCCAAGTACCACCAGTCGCCTAGCAAGGTGTCAAAAACTTGACCCAAAAAAAGGGAAAAAGTGATAAAGTACAGCTAGTCCTTGACTTACAACAGTTCGCTTAGTGACTGTTCGAAGTTACAATAGCCTGAAAAAAGTGCCCCCAAGCCACAGCTGAGCAAGACACCTGCCTGCCCACCCAGCAGCGCTCTTCCTCCTGTCCGAGGTTTTCATTGTTGTGAGCATTTCTGTTGAGGATTGGCAGCAGGGGTGGGGTGAGGGGTGTTTGGTTTTTATTCCTCCCGTCTGCTGGGTGGTTGCAGCAGGTTTTGGTCACTTCACATGACCCTGGGACACTGTGACCGTCATAAATATGAATCAGTTGCCAAGCATCTGAATGTAAATCACAAGACCCTGGAGATGCTGCAACATTCCAGCTGATCGGCGCTTCTTCTGGGCTCAGCAGAAGTGCCAGGATCAGCGCTGAGCTCCAGCTGGAGCCTGGTGCTGATCCTGGTGCTTCCGCTGAGCCCTGACAGCCCTGTAGTTTCAGCCATCTCTCGCTCAGGCTTGTGCGGTGCTGCCACTGATTCAGCTCATTCCCCTCCCCCGCTACCACTTTTCTAGGATGGTCGCATATCACCTGCCAGGTGCCAATGTACCCGTACCACTGGTTGAAAAGCCTTGATCTATAGAATGACAATAGCAGCCTTATGGCACTGTATTGCAAAGATCTCTCTTTTGAATGGATATTTGGCATTCTAGTATACATAGAAAAAGAATAGGACTTGCATTACAACACTGCTTTTGCAGTAGGACCTCCCCCCTCCCTTTTCTCACTTGGACTCACCACATGGACCTTTAAAAGTTACCGGTTTACTAATTTAGTCCCTGCAAAGCCCTTGGTTTCTAGCCTTACACCTTAACCACTATACCAGACTAGTTCTCCTTCATACTTGGTATGAAGTATGTTAGGATAGCATATACCAGGTGCAAAAAGTCACCATAATGGTAGCCATTGTTTTCTGTTTTTTAATGTTTTTTTAATGTCAAGTAGAACTTGTTCCTCTTCCATGACATCTTTAAACACACTCTTAAAATGAACTTTTAGGTTCATTGTTCAGAAATATCCTTCAGTATGTCCAACATTAAAATATTTTCTATTTCATTCTGTAATTGTAAGTTAAATTAGAGTGTTCCGCTTTAATTATGATCTTTAGTTTTTTCTAGTGTTAAATTTTTTAAAGAAAATTAAAAACAAAAGTATTTTCCTATGGGAAGGATTTTTTAAAATTAATTCAGTATTCTTATTTCAAATTTACTTGGATCCTCAGTATGTTTGTAATTTTCTAAAATCAAAATACGTGTAGTGACAGGACCATTTTTCATACTTATAACCATGGCAGCATCCCCGTGGTCATGTGATCAAAATTCAAATGCTTGGCAACTGGCTTGTATTTATGACAGTTGCAGTATCTTGGGATCATGTTTTTGAGACCTTACTAATTTAACTGTAGTAATTTCCTTAACAACTATGGCAAGAAGCATCATAAAATGGGGTAAAACTAACTTAACAACTATCTTGCTTAGCAACAAATTTGGGGCTAAATTGTAGTTGTAAATGAAGGTTTACCTCTATTGATTTTTGCTATTTGTTTAAAAACCTTTTTTTAGTTCTTAAAATTGTAATTAAACTTTATTTTGCTAAGAATTGATGGAAACTCATCCATTGCTTTAAACCTGTCAATGTAAAGTTCCTAATAGCTTCAAAGTAATTGCGAGCAATTTCCAAAAATAATTAGAAAAATACATCTTGCAATCTTAGTGTCCTTTCAAAGGTGCTGACCATGATTTGAGCAAAATGGCTATTCTCTTCTCTCCCAGAACTCTATATCCACTGGAGACTACTGTCTTGTAATCTCCACATGAAGAGAAGATGTCTGGAGCACTTATGAATGCTCTGAAGCCATCTCCATGTCCAGAGAGAAATTAATGAAGAACTGGTCTACTCATCAGCTTTTCATTCCACTGAAATCTTTAGCTCTGGTTTTCACAGAGCCATCTTTAGCCCATCATTTCTTCCCTGGAAGTCCAAAATCACATTTTAATTACTGACTTTCACAATGAAATTACAGGTTGTTTTACTATGAGTAGTTACTAATATTGAGAATGGCCTTACACTGATTTAAGTTTCACATTTATAATAAAACTGGAGTGCCTATACTTCAAGCACTCTCCATTTTTAGAGGATTTTTGTAATATGTAAAAATTGGATACCTTTTAATTTGTCTTATGTTTTGAGCATAATGCTTTATTATTCCAATCATTTAATATTTTCCTCCTTTTTCTATAGATGTAGAATATGATGGCTGATGTGTGATCCAAGAAGCGCTATTAAAACAAATATAAAAATAAGTATATATTAAAGTTAAAAGTGTCATGAGGAAATTTGTATATTGCAAAGTGGTCCTTGCCACTTCATTGGTTTGGGTCCTTTTGGATATGTTTATGTTACTTTACTTCAGCGAATGCAATAAATGTGATGAAAAAAAAGAGCGAGGACTTCCACCAGGAGATGGTAAGTATTATCTTAGAGCTTTCAGGGTCCAGAGTTGGAAAAAAATGACAGTGATTCAGAATTATAAAATATTACTGTAAGGTGGTTGAACTATTAAGAGAAAAGCATGTTTGCTTTCATTAAAAGTGATCTAGATCAGAATAATTGTGAGGTAGATCTCCTCCAATCATAATGTATCACAAACTGAATTCCATTCTTTTTCAAAAGTAATTCAGCATGAATGGAGCAGCTTTGTTTGTATCCTGCCTTTATTTCTTTGAAAGTAGCGCAAGTTGGCAAACATACCTAAATACTCCTCCTATTTTCTCCACAACAACAACCTATGAAGTGAATTGGACTGAGAAAGAGTGATTGATCCAAGATAACCCAGCTGACTTTCATGATTAAAACTAGATCAAAGTCTCCTGCTTTTTAGCTTGGTGCCTTAACTACTAGACCAAACTGACTTTCTGAAGAAATGAAAAAAAGAAAAGAAAAATAGTCTTGGATATATAATTGGTTGCAAAGCTGTCAGAGACTGTGTTTTGTTGCAGTGGATATGTTACGCCTTGCAGGTGCTTGAGGAAGAGGAAGGGAAAATGGCAAAATAAGCTTTGCAGAGGCAAGTTGATTTTGAATTTGAGCTTTCAATTGAAGGAGAGATGGAAATTTAAACAGTGTTCACTATTGAGATTTGTGTGATTCTGGCTTCTTGCCATGAAGTTTTTACTTGTGGATAGTGAAGTGGGAAGTCAAATGGGAATAAAGCAATTTCTTCTTTCCCTCCTGTCTTCTCAGTAATGGTGGATAATTACATGTAATCCTCAACTTATGACAACAATTGGGATTGAAATCATGGTAGTTGAATGAAGCAATTGTTGAGTGAGCCATATGATTGCTTTACCAAACAATTGAACTCCTACTTGTGGTTGTTAAGTATTATGCAGGTTGTTAAGTGGACAGAGTCTCAGGTAAGAGGCTGAGGTAGAGGAGACCCTGGAAGGCTCTGCTCAAGAGCTGAAAATCCTCCCTTTCAAAATCCAGATACTCATTTGCAGCCTACTCTGCACCTTCCAAGGCCTCTTCCGCCCTTCTGAAGCTTGATTTAGACTTGTCTGCAGCAGAGTAGGTGTCAATGCGTACCTATGCTGTGAAGAGGTTGATGGGTAAGCATAGGTTGCAGACAGGCTGATGTGCACACCTTCAAATCTCGACTACTCATTGTGTAGAGGTGCTCATTCTGCATACTGATTGGTTGATCCTACTTTCTGTTGGGAGGCTTTGTTTGAGTACCCCTAGTAACCCATTAACATTTGCAGAAGTATAAATGCAGCAGTTATGCAACCGTCTCCAAATAACAGATGTATACTTTCCCTGATTTGCAGTGACACAAAAACTTAATCATGGCTTAAGGCACTCCACACTTCTTACTTTACTATGCTCACTGTCCACTCTCTGCTTGGATTTTGGCTCCCTCTTGTCTATGGGTACTGACTGAAAGAACAGCTTAACTCTATGCATGGAAAAGAATTATTTCAGTAGGGTGTGGAAACAAAGTTGAATTTTTCAGAGTTTGAAAACCTGAAAACTCTTCCCTCTTCAAGCAACTTGTTTAGCCAACCCCCAGAAATGAGAGAGAGTCCCCTTGGCAGGTAGTGCAATGTTTAATGACAGATCAGAACTGCCATATTTCCAAGTCCGTCATAATTCTGGAAGGCTGTTGAATGAAAGGTCATAGGTTGTGGACTACTTACCTGTATAAGCATTGAGAAGCTAAAATGTTTACTGGAGGCTATTGTGATTTAATTTTAATTTTGTTATTGTCTCCTTTATCCTCAAAAAGAGGTCTAACTGCTTGCCAACATTTTTACAAGCCATGATAGAGAAATAGGTATCTGGGAAAATCCGTCACAATTTTTGATATAATGGAGAACAACTTCATTACAAACATGATATCTTTGAAGTGATTGCTTTCTGCATTGCAAGTGCTTTGGATTTTGTGGTTACCAGCCTCAGCCAGTTTTGAGTAATCTTCTATATAAGTCAGTTCACTCTGTGGCACTAACCTATAGCAAGTCATACCTTTGGGGCAACTCTGAGCAGATTGTGAGTGATTAGAACAAAAAATACAGCCTAGCCCTAGAGCATATTTTTCATCAAATATATTCAGCTTAGAATATTCTCAAATGGCATTCTGGTCAGTTATATGACCCAGTGTATATCTGTAATGAACAGATATGAGAGAACCACACTTATAGATATGCAGCCACTCTATATGGCTCCTATGAAGAATTAATGTTTGCATTTTCCTCCAAAATTCTTTTTATCCAGTTTCAAGATTTATTTCATATAGCTTTCTTAACCTCAGTGCTGCATAATTCTCCAATATGTATTAAAGGTTGTATTGTAGTATATTAAATACAGATATTGTGGTCCTTTTAAATTGTTTAGTTATGATAATGTTTTTATTAGTTCCAGAATTGGTGCAAAAACCTCATGAAGGTCCAGGAGAAATGGGGAAGCCTGTTGCCATTGCTAAAGAAGACCAAGAGAAAATGAAGGAAATGTTTAAAATCAATCAGTTTAATTTAATGGCCAGTGAAATTATTGCACTCAACAGATCTTTACCTGATATTAGGCTGGAAGGGTAAGTGTATTTATTTTACACACAGTGAGATGGATGTTTTCAGAATAAAATAAAAAGTTTGATTTTTTTATTTGGAATGAATGTGCATCGGATGGAACATTGGAGTACACTAAAGAGCACAATTTTCTTTTTTTCCCTGGGAAATGAAGCAACCTAAAGATACTCCTCTTATCCCTAGTTAGAATAAAAGAATAAAAAGACATTTCTATCTCCTTAGCATAACTCAGTGTCCAGTTAAACCAACAGCAGCATCCTGGAGACCATCATTTCTCCAGTACAGGAGATGGAGAATCCACCAATGGGTTTTCTCTGTCTGCCTGCTCTTGAGACCAAGTAGCCAAACTTGACACGCCCCCTCTTGCTAGAGATCCAGTCTTAACTTGGTCTCAGCTCTTGAAGACGTATCAGGTTTGGCTCTCAGCAGATAGCAGGTTAGAAAACTCCATTGGTGAATTCTCCTTTCCTCAATATTTGGCTAAAACAATAATTTGGAACTCCCTTTAACAAATTTAACAAAATTCCCTAACTCAATCGTGATTTGAGGTGTGTTGGGGGAGGGGGGAGGTCTTTGCAGCCTTCCTGCTTCCAGTTCCCCAGGGCTCTGGGGAACAACTTCCAAGCAGGGGCTGTTTGGATCGTATCACATTCTTCCCCCCCCCTTTTTTTCCCTTCCGTTCTTGGTGCTACCGGGCACAATTTCAGGCTGCAGGTCTGAAATTCAATTTTGAATTCAGACCTTCGGAATATCCCAGGCAGCCGAGAACAGCCGCGGACGCCATTTTAGTTGCCGGTAAAGGCAACGAAGCTAATTCAAGCCTCGTTTTTGCCTGCCATTCAGAGGCAACTTTGTGGAGCGAAATTCAGTCTCGCTTTTGCCTACCGTTCGGAGGCAAGTTTACGGAGCGCATTTTCGACGCAGCGCTTAGTGCTGCCACCGCGTTTGCCCCAGCTCCAGGACCTTCTTTTTTGAGGCCGCAGAGACCGTTCTCAGTGAGAACAAGTCGTGGCCGCCATTTTGGGACCGCCGACAAGGACGAAGAGCTGCGAACGGCCTTTTCTTTGGTGTTCCTAGCGCTCTGTTCCATTGGTAGCTCAGTTGACACAGTCCTTTTCAGGGCCTTAATTTCCAATTTTGCTGCCCTCCTCTGGGCATAAATTGTGAGTTCATCCCTGACGGCCGCCATCTTAAACGCCACGTGGGGGCTTCTTTAGGCCCAACGAGGCCTACTCACAGTAGTTGGGCTGCCATTTTAAACGTCACGTGGGGGCTTCTTTAGGCCCATCAAGGCCTACTCACAGTAGTTGGCCTGACATAGGCCGCATCTGGGGTGTGTCTCTCTGTATCACACATCACTCTCTGCAATACAAATACAAATTGGGTAGCCTCCAATTGAGCCTGAATTTCCTTGCCAGGACCCCTTTTTTTCGTCTCAGGCCCTCTGCGCCCTCTTTGGGGCTTTTCCTTTTTGCTGGTGCACATTGACTGGCCACCTAAGGCCTCCGGGCGGAGCCCAGAGCGGGTCCCCAACCGTGCCTTTGGCATCTGACTCAATTGCCGTGACCAAAGCCCAGATAGAATTATTTTCTGGTCAGGTGAGCAGTCTTGTTACTTGTTCCAATTTCGCTTCCGCCAACTGCTTGCCTGCCAGAGCTTCGTTCTCAGTTTTTCTGAGACTGCTCACCCAGGATGGAGGACTCACCGTTGCCTCAACCCATGAGCACTGCCTCCCCATCCTCTAGTTACGGCCAGCACAAATCCTCTAAACAGGAGGCGGCAGGCAAGCCCAAATCTAAGGCCAAAACCACACTCAAGAAGCCTTCTAAGTTGGCGGAAAAGCAAGCCAGCCGTAGGCACCAGGCTGTGGAGAAGGAGTTCTCCAGAGTGCAGAGACAGGTCGGACTGGAGACGGATCAAATGGCGGCCTCTGAATTTGACCTTCCTTTAGGCCCTTCAACCTCGGCCCAAGGTGTGTGGTCTCTCACAGGGATCGTATCACATTCAGCTCCCCTTCTGTATTGGCTCAACAGACAACAACGGCCTCAGGCCCAGTCCCAGAGGTCACACTCAGTTCCCCTTCTGTATTGGCTCAACAGACAACAATGGCCTCAGGCCCAGTCCCAGAGGCCACCTTCACTCCTACGGCCGCAGGACTCAGGGGTCCGGACATCGGAGACATTTTCTCCGACGGCCGTCTTGAGGCCTTACTATCTAAGATTGTGGACCGTGCTCTAGCGGAAAGGTCCTTTCCTCCGTCTGTGCAAGGGGCTTCCACATCGACCATGCCACCGTATGTTCCCTCCACGGGATTTCCTATTCCTCTGGAGCCGACATCTCCTGCACACTCTTCCATGAGTGGATACTCATCTCCGCAAGGTGAGGAGCAGCCGGAATTTAATCTATGTGAGGAGGAGGAACTTCCACCTGAACCCTCCCCATCGGGAGGTCTGTTCAATCCAGCCCTTTTTCTTCCCCTACTTCGCAAGGCCACATCAACGGCAAACATAGGGTCCGATCAGTTCCCTCAGCCACAGGCAACTTCTGAGTCCAGTCCAAATCCAATATTTTTTGAAACGGTGGCAGCCCAACATCACGTTCCATGTCCCTCTATTTTTCTCAACGGGATCAAAAAACAATGGGCCTCCCCTTCCTCCTTCCCTTCTGTAAGTGGGTCTGATAGAAAGATTTTCAGCACCTCCACAGATCTCACTGATGCCCTAGAGGTCCCCAAGGTTGATGAAGCCTGGACCCCTCTGGTTTCCCAGACCGCGGTTGCGGGAGACATGTTGGAAGCGCTTAAAGCGGACGACAAAAAATGGACCCAGACCTTTCGGAAGACCCATCAATCAGCAGCATGGGCAATTAAAACGGCCACTTGTGCGTCCTTTTTTGTGCGTACCACCCTTTTATGGCTGCGTCAGCTTCAGGCCAGGGTTCCTGCTGAGGACATTAGCACCCATCAGGACCTAAGCAAAATGGTGGCGGCCACTGAGTACGCTGCGGACGCAACGCTCCAGTCGGCCAACTTTGCTTCTAGGTCTCTGGCATCCAACATTACAGCCAGGAGGATGCTTTGACTGAAACACTGGCAGGCCAATGCCAAAGCCAAATGGCGTCTTGCGACTGCTCCATATCTGGGCAATAATCTTTTTTGGGGAGGCCCTGGCCCCGTACCTTGTGGAGAACAAGGACAAGCGGAAGGTCATGGCCCACTTGGACAAACGGGCTGACAAACATCCCGCTCCCTATTTCCGCAGGCAGTCCTTTCGGCCAACCGCAGGCCCATCAGTCTCTCAGCCTTCCCGCTCATACACACCCAGACAGGGTAGGCCGTACGACTGTCCGTATGACAGGCCAGGCTTTTGGTCCAGACAGCAGAGTCAATCTAAGCGGCCATTTCGAGAGGCAGGACGCCCCTACAGGAGGTCCAAGTGACTCTTACACTGCACTTCCCATCGGAGGAAGGCTGGCCCACTTCTTCCATCAGTGGGAACTCACTTCCACGGACACCTGGGTCTTACAAACTATCCAGTTTGATCTGTCTCTGGAATTTCTGGCCAGCCCCCCAGACCGATTCATCACCTGTTCTGTTTCCCGGGATCCACTCAAACAAGGACTCATGCAGGAGGCCATTCAACATCTTCTAGAGATTCAGGCCATAGAACCGGTACCACCGGACCACAAGGGAGGGGGATTCTACTCCATCCTCTTTGTGGTCCCCAAGACCTCAGGGGGATGGAGAGCGATCCTGGACCTCAAGGGTCTAAACTATTACATCACTTACAAAAAGTTCAAGATGCAATCACTCCAGTCCATTCTGGGGGGCATCAGACAAGGAGACTTCCTGGTGTCAATAGACCTTATGGAAGCGTACCTCCACATCCCCATCCATCCAGCTCACCGATGGTTTCTCAGGTTCTGTTACAGGGGCAGGCATTTCCAGTACAAGGCCCTTCCTTTCGGCCTCTCCTCGGCACCCAGGGTGTTCACCAAGATCCTGGCCGTACTAGCCGCCCACTTGAGGAAGGTACCAATATGCGTCCAGTGTTACCTGGACGACATCCTGATCCAAGCGTCATCCTTCCAGGCAGCTCAGGCGGACCTGAAACTTACCATTCAGGTCCTCCAACAACATGGTTTCTTGGTCAATTTCCAAAAAAGCCAGACGGTTCCCTCATCCAGGCTTCCGCACCTGGGAGCCGTCATAGACACCACAAACTGTATGGTCTATCTCTCCCAGGAGCGGGTGATCAGCATCAGAGACCTGGCTCGTCGGGTGTACAGGGACCGTCCCGTGCCACTGGTCCTACTTTCCCAACTGTTGGGAAAGATGGTCTCTTGCATAGCCATAGTTCCCTGGGCCAGGCTCCATTTGCAGGATCTCCAATGGTTCCTCCTACCATTTCAGCGGGTGAATGCCAGCGCTTCCAACCATCGGGTCAGGGTCCCGGTTCACATTCTCAGGTCCCTGCGCTGGTGGTTCTCACAAGCGGTGACCAAGGGGTCACCCTTCAAGGAACCGGACCGCATCACCATTACAACAGACGCCAGTCTATTCGGTTGGGGAGCCCATCTACAGTCTCAGTTTGCGCAGGGCCGTTGGTCACACACAGACTTGAGGCACAATATCAATTGGCTGGAGCTCAGGGCCATCCACCTAACTCTTTGCCAATTCAGGCACTGTATCAGGGGACGTCACGTGCTGATCCTTTCAGACAACGTGGCATCCAAGGCACATGCCAATCATCAAGGGGGCACCAGGTCCAGGTCTCTCATGTCCGAGGCACAGCTCCTGGGTTCCTGGGCAGAGGCCACCCTGGCCTCTCTCAGGGCTGAACACATCTCGGGGGTCAAGAACCGGCAGGCAGACTTTTTGAGTCGCTCCATGGTGGACCGCTCGGAGTGGGGGTTGTATCCGGATCTGTTTTCCGAGATCTCCCACAGGTTCGGCCATCCGATCCTCGACCTGTTTGCGTCATCAACCAATGCCCAGCTCCCCGGGTACTACTCCCACTATTTTCTTCTAGGGGCGGAGGGGACGGACGCCTTGCGGGTTCCGTGGCCATAAGGTCTCCTCTATGCTTTCCCTCTCCTCCCGCTCATACCGGTGACCATCCGCAAACTGCTCCAGGAGCAGGCGGAAGTGATCCTCATGGCCCCGTACTGGCCACAGAGGCCGTGGTTTGCCGACTTGGTGAATCTTTCCCGGTCTCCTCCGTGGAAGATCCCTCCACATCGCAATTACCATGATTCAGGCCTCTTGTCGCCCAGCAACCAATCGCATTTATGATTCTACTTGGAAAAATTTTTGCCATTCGTGTAGAAGGCGACAACTGGATGTCTACAAATTGACCATCCCTCAGATCGTAGTTTATCTTCTGGACAGTCTGGACAGAGGCTTGGCCCCTGCGACTATTCGCAGACAGGTGATGGCCCTGTCAACATTACTCACTTGTGTGGATTCAGTTCCCTTAGCTCACCATCCTAGGATTCGCACCTTCATCAAGGGTGCGTGCAACACCAGGCCTCCCGTGGTACACAGGTACCCCTCTTGGGAATTGCTTCGCGTCCTTCGCGCTCTAACAAAACCACCTTTTGAGTCCATAGCTACTATTCTGTTGCGGAACCTGTCTCTTAAGGTCGCGTTCTTAATCGCCATCACGTCAGTCAGACGTATCTCTGAGCTGGCTACTCTCTCGGTCAGGAATGACCTTTGTATTTTTCACAGCGATAGGGTGGTCCTGCGTCTGGACCCAGCCTTCGTGCCCAAGGTCAACTCGCTCTTTCATAGGGCATAGGAAGTCATTTTGCCAAATTTTTGCCCCAATCCTTCTCATGACTTGGAGCGACAGTGGCACACACTGGACGTCCGCAGGGCACTTTGGCGTTACATGAAGCACACGGAGCCCTTTCGTAGATCTGAGGCTCTATTTATCTCCTTCCGTCCAGCTTCTTTGGGACAGGTGTCCGCTGGCACTATTGGCAGGTGGATCAGGGCCTGTATCGCGGAGGCGTACCAGTCCTCTTCCCTGCCGGCTCCAAGTCATCTTACTGCCCATTCCACTCGCAGTGCTGCGACCTCTGTGGCATGGGCCACTCAGGCGTCCATCGAGGAGATTTGCAGGGCTGTGACATGGTCCTCGCCCTCCCCGTTTGTACGCCATTACAGGATTGACAGGTTCGCTTCTGCGGATGCCTCCTTTGGTCGGAGGGTCCTTCAGCAGGTGGTCTCCTGGGACATTGTTCCGGCCTTATCTGTTTCCCACCCATCGGGACAGTGAGGCTTTGGTATCTCCCATTGGTGGATTCTCCATCTCCTGTACTGGAGAAGGGGCGTTGTCTTACCTGAACGCCTTTTGTCAGTATGGAGATGGAGAATCCACACGCACCCTTTAGGTCAGTCAGGCCGAATTTAAGGGATTGAGAGCCAACACCTCGTCCACCTTCAGCCACTTTCGCCCTCGTTAAGACTGGATCTCTAGCAAGAGGGGGCGTGTCAAGTTTGGCTACTTGGTCTCAAGAGCAGGCAGAGAAAACCCATTGGTGGATTCTCCATCTCCGTACTGAGAAAAGGCGTTCAGGTAAGACAATGCCCCTTCTCCACCACAAGACAGTGGTCTTCCCAAACAGATTTCATCAGTAAAGTTCAAGTTTTGTGAAGCTGCCTAGTACTTCCCTCCATCACCAGATGTATATCATAACAGGTTTATTTGTTGTCCCAAATCAGAGCAGGAGAAATCATTGACATTTGATTGCCATCAGGGCCATATAGTAAGAAAAGTTGATAGAACTGGCAGAAAAGTTCTTACAAGCAACTATTTTCTTCATGATACTCCACATCATAACTATCTATATTGTATTAGTTCCTTGGTAATCCAATTATTTCTTTAAATGAAATAATGTCTTTATGTGAAAATGTATTAAATGAATAGACAATCCCAGGACTCTTTGAGAAGATTTAATTTTAATTTTAAATTTTGTTTTTTAAATTAATTTTATGGTACATTTGTAATGAATTTGGATTTCTTGCCAAATATAAAAAAATAGTTCAAAAGGGACTGCATTTTCTCTACGACCATTGTACAGATCACTACAATTAACATATGAAAAACAAAGCTTCTGTCAACTGCATCAGTTTTAGATCCTCAACTTAATTGAGAAATGAAAATTGCTTTTTTCATTTAACTAGGTTATTTTTATTTGATCACTGATTTGAAATTATTTGAAGATTTTATTTAAGCCTCTAAATAGGTGAATAGTTAGCAATGTTAGCCTAGAAAATTTAATATTGAATAGAGAATTGTTACACAGAATGAAAAAAATCTTTAGAATATATAAATGCATATAGTCAATTTATCACTTCTTGGAATCTATGGAGATTTAATACTAGTAAGTCTTTTTTTAATATTACAATATACAAGTTTAATTGAATTTACTTTGACATGTTTGAATTTTGTTTTGAATGAAGCTTGAAACTTATGAAAAATGCACCATTCCATAATTTTACTGTTTCATAAAAATAGCAGGCAAAATGTTAATATTGAAAGAATACAAAATAACAGAGTTGGGAGACCTTCAAGGTCTTCTAGTCCAGTGGTTCTCAACCTGTGGGTCGGGACCCCATTTGGGGTTGCTCGACCATTTCATGGGGGTCGCCAAGCAAGGCTGTCTGCCATTTTTTTTGTCCACCATTTTTTTTCCCCTTTTCCGGCGGGTGCCTTACCTCCCTTGGGCTGGGCCAGCTGGTGGTTGGCCTGCTCCGTCTCTGCCGCTTGCCAGCTACGCCTCGGCCGGCGCAAGGGGCGGAACCACGCATGCGTGGCACTCCCGGGCAGGGAAAGTCCTCGACTTACGACCGGTTGGGTAGTCCTCGACTTACGACCGGTTTAGTCCTCGACTTACGACCGGTTTAGTCCTCGACTTACGACCGGTTTAGTCCTCGACTTACAACCGGTTTAGTCCTCGACTTACGACCGGTTGGGGTCGTGGCATTAAAAAGGTTGAGAACCACTGTTCTAGTCTAACCCCCTGCTCAAGCAGGAGATCCTATATATTCCTGACAAACAATGTCTAATCTCTTCTGAAAAACCTCCAGTGAAGGCAAGTTGTTTCACTGATTAATTGTTCTCACAGTCAGGAAATTTGTTTTTAGTTCTTGCTTGGATTTTGTTGCATGAGAAACAAATCAATGTAGTATTAAAACTAAATTATATGTTTTGACTTTGTCCTTCAACTCTTCCCAATTGCCTAGTCTACCCATCTCTACCCTTTTGACTGCCTCACACCCTGCCTTGAGTTACCCTCAAAGACACAAAAGGTGCAATGTAGCTTTGGGGCTACAAGAAGCCTCTGAATCACAGTGCAGCATGAAGTCCTTCACAGTGCAATGCCCAGCCCAGCAACATGGTGCAAAGGGGCTTCTTGGTGCACTGTGGCTCTGGGACTGCAAGAAGTCTCTGAGTCACACCACAGTGCAAAACCCAGCCTAATAGTGTAGTGCAAAATTGCAGCTTCCTGAGAAGGCACAGTTGCCCCAGCCACAGTTGCTCATGTCACCCTATCATCCGAGGCCTCTGGTACTCTGTACTTTGCCATGCCAGCTGACCTTCACTGTTTTCTTGTTGGCCGTACTGACAAGGTGTGTCCAACCAGGCCCTTTGCAGAGCAGCTGTTGGTTATATGAGGCCAATATCCTCAGGTCTTGTAAGAACATTGTCATGTGCGACCTAGGAAAGAAAACTTGTGCAGGTGCCTTGCAAAGGGCTGATCGAATAAGCTTGGGCACTTCTGGGAGAATATAACAAAGTCAACAAAGGTTTATAGAGTGCAGGGAGCCAAAAAGGCATATGGGGGAGATAGGCAGGTGGAGTTGAAACCCCATTCAGGTTGATGGCCAAGTGCCCAATTTTTATCATGTGACTACAGGGACAATGCTGTAATTTTGAGAATCAGTCATAAGTACTATTTGTTCAGTGCTGCCATAATTGAACAGTTGCTGAACAAATTGTCAAAAGTCAACTACCTGTATAGATTTTACCTAGAACGTTTTCTATCTTAACTTATTATTATTAGCTCATCTTATCAGAAGGGCTTTAAACTAAAATTGAAAGTGCGTGACCAATCTTCACATCCATTAGGACCTAATTCAAAGCAAAAACCACTCGATAACCAATCAAATATGGAGGCAAGGAATAAAGAGAAAGAAGAAAAACTCAGATACAAAGTGGGAGTTGTAGAAAGCATACCCAGGGTCAGCCACAAAGAACTTAAATGCCAAAACTTAAACTAATGCTCAAGGTTTAGGAAACAAACAGGGTGAACTTGAAATATTAGTACAAGAGGGCAAGTATGATATAGTTGCCATTACAGAAATCTGGTGGAATGAAACTCATGACTGGAATGTACTGATAGAAGATATAAACTATTCAAAAGAAATAGACCTAACAAAAGAGGGAGGTAGACTTGCATTGTATATTAGAGATCACTTCCTCTCTGTAGAGATGCACTCAACAAAGGTTGAAAACCTTGTAGAATGCACATGGGTCAACATAAAAGGAAAAAAGAATGACATTGCCACAGGTGTATACTACAGGCCACTCAACCAAGCAGAAGAAATAGATGGACTTTTTGCTAACCAGTTAATCAACAGGAAACACACCACAGTAATAACAGGGGACTTTAATATCAACTGAGAGACAAACTCTGCAACTAATGGGAGATTGAACAGATTCCTGACCCACCTAACTGACAATGTCATCACCCAAAAAGTAGAGGAGGCAACTAGAAGGACAGCTATACTGAACTTTATTCTTATCAACAGAGAAGAAATGATAGAGGGGACTGAAGTTGCAGAAACTTTAGGGGAGCGTGACCACGTCATTTTAGAATTCAATATAAAACAGACACAAGCAACAGAACATAATCAAATCAGTGTCTTAGACTTTAAAAGAGCTGATTTTAACAAACTCAGACAGAGCTTGGGAAGGACCCCATGGATTCAAATCTTAAAGGGAAAATCAACTCAAGAAGCTTGGGAAACTCTGAAAAATATGATTATAAAAGCCTAGATCCACTGGAGAAGGAAATGGCAACTCACTCCAGTATCTTTGCCATGAAAACCCCATGGACAGTACCAAAAGGCAAAAAGAAAGCCTGGAGGAACATTGTCCATGGGGTCACGATGGGTCGGACACAACTTTGCAACTAACAACAACAGTTCAATAAGAAAAAAAGACAGCATAGTTAATAAAAAATAACTGAAAGATAAACTGAAAGACAAAGGGGATAAGTATGAAAAATGGAAAGAGGGACACATAACTAAGGCAGAATACCATCAGATAGCGAGAACCTGCAAAGATGAAGTTTGGAAAGCTAAGTCTTTGAACAAAGTAAGAGTTACAACAAATATCAAAAACAATTTAAAAAGTTTCTTTCAACACGTTAAAAAAAACACCCCAAAAGTCAAAGAAACAATTGATCCACTAATGGGAAAAGATGGCAAAAAATAACGGGCAATAGAGGGAAAGCAGAACTACTTAATTCATACTTTGCATCTGTCTTCATACAAAAAGAAAACAACTCAACTTATCAAAAACAGAACCATAAATGATAGGTTAGGAATGCAAATTGAAATATGCAAAAATAAAATAAGAGAATGCCTGTCAGCTCTAGATAGATTCAAATCACTGTCATTCAAATCCTGATGGACTACATCCCAGAGTTCTGAAGAAACTGGCAGACATGATTTTAGAACCATTGAAACACATCTTTTAAAGTTCTTTGAGCAGCGGGAAACTTCCTAAGGATTGGGAAAGAGCTGATGTGGTCTCCATCTTCAAAAAAGGGGAAAAACACAATGAATCCAAGACAATACAGACCAATCAACCTGACATCAATACCTGGGAAGATCTTGGAAAAGATAATCAAGCAACAAATCTGCAAACACCTAGAATCAAACAAAGTTATAATCAATAATCCAATATGGTTTATCAAAAATAGATCATGCCAAACCAATCTTATTTCATTCTTCGACATAGTGACCAAATTAGTAAATCAGCGAAATGCTGTTGACATAGTATACTTAGATTTCAGTAAATCATGTGATAAAGTAGACCACAATCATCTTCTTGGCAAGCTAGTAAAATGTGGGATAGATAGCACCACCACCAGGTGAGTGTGTAACTGGCTGATAAATCATACTCAACGTGTAGTTCTCAATGGAATGACATCCACATGGAGGGAAATACGTAGTGGGTATCCCAAGGTTCTGCCTTAGACCCAGTACTCTTCATATTGTCATAAATTATCTAGATCAGGACTTTTCAACCTTTTCACAGATTGTACCACTTTTAAGACATGACAATATTCGAGTACCACCAGTGCTTGGCAAGATGTCAAAAACGTGATGACTAAAAAAGGGGGGGATTTGGGGTTTTACTGGTTAGATTCATTTGTTATAGAACTGGCTAGTTTATACTATTATGGAAAAGTAAAAAGTTGAGGTTTGATGTTAATGCATCATTCTTCTGCAACAGAGGAAGTTGGAAGTAAATGCCTTTTCTTTTTCCCTTCTCCCCCTCACTTTTTTCCCCTTCTTCCTCCCCACTGTCCTACTATTTACTTTTGTATTTTTGTATTTTATTCTATAATCTATAAAATGTTATAAATATTTTAAAAAAGGAAAAAAGTATCGGTTTTAATTTCTTCGGTGGCAGTTCTTTTACTGAATCACTTTCTCTTTGCACTGACAAATGTATGATGAATTTATCCATAGTTATTAATATGCACCACTACCTTTGTGGTCAGCCCTTCTTCCCCTCTCCTTCTCCTCTCTCTTTTTACTCCCTGCCTGCTGGGCTCTCCTTCCACAGCTTCTCCTTCCCTGTTTCTTCTTCCTCCTTGTGTGCTGGGTTCTCCTTCCACAGTTTCTTCTTCCCTGTCTCTTTTTCCTCCCTGCCTGTTGGGCTCTCCTTCCACAACTTCTTCTCTGTCCCCTTCTCTTTCTCTGTTGTCTTTTTTTCCCTCTCCCGCCAAAACCTCCTTTTATATCCTTTCCTCTCTCCCCCCCTTTTCCCTTCGGCACACCTCCAGCTAATTTCTCTCCTCAAGGCTATGCTTCTCCGTCTCTATTTCTCTATCCCCTTCTCTTCCCCCCCCCTTGTCTTTTTCCCCCTCTCCTTTTCTCACCAAAACCTCCTTTTATATCCTCTCCCCCTGTCATACTTTTCTCTTTAGTGCACCTCCAGCTATGCACTGCTTCTGGAAGCACTGATCAGCTGGAGTCCGATGTTGATCCTGGGCATTTTCTGAGCCCCAACAGCCCTACAGAAGGGCCGATTAGCTTGTAGCCGCACATGCTGATCCTGGGGTTTCTGATGAGCCCCGACAGCCTTGTAGCTCCATCTGTTTGTCCCTCAGGTTTGTGCGACTCTGCTGTCACTTCAGCTCATTCTCCTCCCCTGCTATACTTGTCTAGGATGGTTGTGTACCACCTGCTAGGTGCCAAAGTAACATGTACCACCAGTTGAAAAGCCCTGATCTAGATGAGGGAATTGAAGGGGAACTCATCAAATTTGCACATGACACTAAGCTGGCAGGAATAGCCAACACCCTAGAACAGGGCTTTTTAATCTTTTCCCAGATTGTACCAGTTTTAGGATATGACAATATTTGAGTACCACCATTGCTTAGCAAGGTGTCAAAAACTTGATGACTAAAAAGGGGGGGGGGATTTTGGGTTTTACTGATTAGATTCATTTGTTATAGAAATGGCTAGTTTATAATATTATGGAAAAGTAAAAAGTTGAGGTTCAATGTTAATGCTTCCTTGTACTGCAACAGAGGAAGTCTGTTCTTTTTCCCTTCTCCCCCTCACTTTTTCTCCCTTTTTCCTCCCCACTGTGTCTTACTATTTGCTTTTGTATTTTTGTATTTTATTCTATAATCTAATAAAATATTACAAACTGTAGGAAAAAAGGAAAAAATACCAGTTTTAATTTATTTGGTGACTGTTCATTTTCCCTTTGCACTGACAAATGTATGATGAATTTATTCATGTTTATTAATATGCACCATTACAGCTAGCTCAGGGGTCTTCAAACTTGGCACTTTTAAGACTTGTGAACTTCAATTCCAGTGGCTGGTTGAGGAATTCTGGGAGTTGAAGTCCACAGGTCTTAAAAGTTGCTAAGTTTGTAGACCCCTGAGCTAGCTGGTCGGCCCTTCTTCCTCTCTCCCTTCTGAGCTATTTCCAGTGTAGTAAGAATGCACCCCCCCATCCCTGTACCCTTAAAGACACAGGAATCAAATGCAAAGCAAGAAAGGCTCACAAAATAAAGAAACATATAAACTCCAGGGTTTTTTTTTCTTTAAGCTGCCTCAGGCATGTCACAATGTTGCAACCCAAGACTGAAAGGCTCTGGCAATTGCGAAAAGCTTTAGCCTTAAATTAAGCCTGTTTACCTTCAAAGAAAACTTTCAAAAACCATAGACAGACTCAAGATAAGGGGGTAAAACTAATTACATTTGTTTAAAAGGATACGGAAGTCAACACTTAGGACTCATTGCTAGCCTAAAATACAGACTAAAATATTCCAGTAACCAAAGCACACAAACCTCTGAATTACAAAACGCTGTAAAAACTGTACAAAAATCCTTATGGTAACCCAATCAAGCTGCCAGCTGATCCAGAACTAAATAAACCCACCTCCTTTCCAACATGCTTGTCTGCCAGCTTCAGTGCTGAGTGCATTCTCCTGGCTGGAGAAAATGAACCAGGGGACCCTTTCTTCCAGCAACAGCTGCTACTTCTTCCCTGTCCCTGTTTCCTCCCTGTCTGCTGAGCTTTCCTTTTTCCCTGTTGTCTTTTCCCCCCTTTACTGCCCAAACCACCTCCATTTATAGCCTCCCCTCTCCTCCCCCCTTTTCTTCAGTTCACCTCCAGCTCCATGCTGTTTCCAAAAGTGCCAAACAGCTGGAGCCCTATTGGCTCCTGGGGCTTCTGCCGAGCCCAGACAGTCCTGCACCTGCAGCTGCCTCTCCCTCAGGCTTGGGTTGTTTCGGCTCATTCCCCTCCCCCATTACACTTCTCTAGGACAGTCGTGTATCACTTGCCACGTGGCAAAGTACCACAGGTGGCATGCGTACCACCGGTTGAAAAGCCCTGCCCTAGAAGTCAAGCTCAAGATCCAAAAAGATTTTAATAGATTTGAACACTGGGCCCTAGCTAACAATGAAATTCAACATTGATAAAAATAAGGTTTTACACTTAGGCAAGAAAAAACAATTGTATAGGTATAGACTAGGCCAGGGGTAGGCAACCTTGGCTCTTTTATGACTCGTGGACTTCAACTCCCAGAATTCCTGAGCCAGGTTGCCTACCCCTGGATTAGGCGAAACTTGGCTTAATGCCAGTAGTTGTGAAAGGGATCTTGGAGTCCTAGTGGACAGTCACCTAAATAATATGATTTAAGTGATTGTCCACTAGAGCCAACAATGTGTGGCAGCAGCCAAAAAAGCCAACGTAATCCTGAGATGCATTAATAGAGGGATAGAATCAAGATCTCATAAAGTTCTAGTACCATTAACTTACAGAAAATGTCTAAAATGTAGGACCCATGATTCCCATGGGATTGACAAAGATGTGGCTGTTTGAATGCAGCTATGCCACTTCACTGCCAATCAATTGTGTCCATATGTTGATCATTTCCAGTGCTTCCTACCAGGTTCCTACAAGAAAGTCAATGGGGAAGCCAATAGGAAGTGTGAAATTGCTCCTGCTCCCGGTGCTTTTTTGCCTATCTGTGGTCGTTCTATTTTTCTATTAAGATGAGGAAATATCTCTGAAACAATGATCCAATTGGTCATGGGTTGTCTAGCACAACAGTCCCCAATTTTTCTGGCTCCATGAACCAGCAGCGGTGGGGGAGGAGAGAGGATGGTTTTGTGCGCGCGCCTGTCATTTACATGTCCCAGGTCCCAATGGGCCACAGCCCAGTACTGGGCTGTGGACCAGGGGTTCAGGACCCCCTGTCTAGCACACTGGTTCTCAACCTGTGGGTCGTGACCCCATTTGGGGTCGAACGACCATTTCATGGGGGTCGCCAAACGCAGTCCACCATTTTTTTCCCCTTTTCCTTAGCTGTGCTACTCCCTCTTATTCTATTGGCTTTTGAAAGCCAATAGAATAGATTCTATTCAAGAGAATCTATTGGCTTTCGAAAGCCAATAGAATAGACTCTCTTGAATAGAGTCTAATTCTATTGGCTTTCAAAAGCCAATAGGAATTGTCCAGGCTGTCTCTGCCCTGCTGAGCCCACCAAAAGTCCCAGTCTGCAAATGGTCCTGCAAGTTGTCTGCAGCTAAGGTGAGCTTTCTGGACGTTTCCACCTCTCCCTGCTGAGCAACTCCTAAATGTAAGTAAAAGAGGGCCAGGGGTGGGAGGTGGGAGGCCGGCGGGCGCAGGGAGGGTTGCTGGCACGCGTCGGGCCCAGCGGGTGCCTTACCTCCCTTGGGCTGGGCCAGCTGGTGGCCCAGCCGGTGGTCGCCCTGCGCCCTCGCTGCCGCGTGCCATGGCCGCCCAGGAGCGCCTGGGTCTGCCTGCCGCCGCACCGAATGTGCGGTAGCCAAGGTAAGGCTAGCGGAGCAGCGGCGGGCGCAGGGAGGGTTGCTGGCGTGCATGGGGCCCGGCGGGTGCTTACCTCTGGCTGGGCCAGCTGGTGGCCCAGCCGGTGGTCAGCCTGCGCTGTCGCTGCCACTTGCCATGGCCGCCCAGGAGCGCCTGGGCCTGCCTGCCGTCGCACCAAACGGCTGCTCCCTTGCTCCAGGCTCGCTGAGCTCAGCTCTCCGCTCCCCACTCCCGATACCAATCAAAGTGGCCACAATGGTGCCGCACACTCAGTAGCCACCCCCCGCCCAGCACTCATTGGCCACTACGCGCTGCCTGTCGGGCGCAGCGCTGTCTCATCGGGCTGCAGCGGCGGCTCAAGGCGATCGCCGGCGCCTCGTTGGCTCAGGCCGGCTGCCCGTGATAGGCATCTGATGGTGACTCGGGGTACAGCCGTGGGCGGGGGTGTCTGCTCCCTTGCTCCGAGCTCACTGAGCTCCGATACCAATCAAACATTCCAATACCCACACGGTGGGAAACCGATCCGGGCACCGCAGCAGAAGCCACAAGCTGTGGGGGATCCCTGCCGCCGCCGCCAGAGCCGGCTACAACGGAGCACCAGCCAGTTGCTTCAACCAGGCCCTCTCTTTCTCCCTCTCTCTCTCCCTCTCTTCCTTCCTCCCTGTTTCTCTCTCCGATCGGGAATCGATTTGGAGGTGGGGAGGGGAGTGGCCGAGGGCTACCTGTGTGACCTTGAAGTGGCCACCTTTGAAAGTACCAACGCTGCTCCAGCCAGGCTCGAGCCGGGCAGAGCAGGCGATGGGAGAAGAGCGAGGCGATCGCCTTCCCGGCAGCCGGGACTCCGGCGCGCCTTCCCAGCCAGCGGGGCCTATGGTAGCGTCGGGATAACGTGGCTCTCTGGGAAAGGAACTTCCTGCCACACTTCTTAGGGGGTGGGGCACCCAAGCAGAGGGTTAATCAGAAGCCACGCAAGGGGGCAAGCCTGCATGAAGAGCCATGCCCTTTGTGTGGGGGAGGGACACAATGAGGGAGCCAAACAATCACGGGACGAAGATGCAGCCAGCCGCCGAAAATGCCATGCAGGAAAAACAGTTGACAGCAGCCTGCCAGGCGGCGTGCGTGACTCCGGCGCACCTTAGGATTGCCTGCTGGCGCCTGGTTAGAGCAGGTGGCCGGTGCTCCATTGTGGGAAACCGATCCGGGCACCGCAGCAGAAGCCACAAGCTGTGGGGGATCCCTGCCGCCACTGCCAGAGCCGGCTACAACAGAGCGCCAGCCAGTTGCTTCAACCAGGCACTGGCGGCCTCAGGATGCCCCACCCATTGCTGACGTTGCCGTGCCATGTCCCATGATGCCAGGGAATCCCCGCCCTGCCGGAGCTGGTCACAATGGAGCATCGGCCACCTGCTCTAACCAGGCGCCGGCGGGCAGTCCTAAGGTGCGCCGGAGTCACGCACGCCGCCCGGCAGGCTGCTGTCAACTGTTTATCCTGCATGGCATTTCCGGCGGCTGGCTGCATCTTCGTCCCGTGATTGTTTGGCTCCCTCATCGTGTCCCTCCCCCACAGAAAGGGCATAGCTCTTTATGCAGGCTTGCCCCCTTGCGGGGCTTCTGATTAACCCTGTGCTCGGGTGCCCCACCCCCTAAGAAGTGTGGCAGGAAGTTCCTTTCCCAGGGAGCCGTGCGATCCCGGTGCTACCATAGGCCCCGCTGGCTGGGAAGGCGCGCCGGAGTCCCGGCTGCCGGGAAGGCGATCGCCTCGCTCTTCTCCCATCGCCTGCTCTGCCCGGCTCGAGCCTGGCTGGAGCAGCGTTGGTACTTCCAAAGGTGGCCACTTCAAGGTCGCACAGGTAGCCCTCGGCCACTCCCCTCCACACCTCCAAATCGATTCCCGATCGGAGAGAGAGAGAGGGAGGGAGGAAGGGAGGGAAAGAGATGGAGAAAGATATGGAGAAAGAAATAAAGTGGAAGAGAGAGAAAGGGAGAGAGAGGGGGAGAGAGAAAGAAAGAGGGAGAGAGAGGAAGGGAGAGAAAGAGGAAGGGAGAGGGAGGGAGGGAGGGAGGGAGGGAGAGAAAGGGAGAAAGGGAGAGAGAAATAGAGAGGAAGAGAGAGAGGGAGAGAGGAAAGGGGGAGAGGAAATAGAGGGAGAGGAAAGAGGAAGAGGAGAGAGGGAGAGGGGAAAGAGGAAAGAGAAAGAGAGGAAAGAGGGGGAGAGGAAAGATAGAAAGAGAAAGAGGAAAGAAAGAGAGAAAAGAGAAAGAGGGAGAGGAAAGAGAGGAAAGATAGAAAGAGAAAGAGGAAAGAGAGGGAAGAGAGAAAGGGAGAGGAAAGAGAAAGAGAGAGGGAGAGGAAAGAAAGAGAGAGGAAAGAGAGAGAGGGAAAGGAAAGAGAGGGAGAGAGGAAAGCATAATCACTATGCTTTAATTATGTCCAATTTGTAAAAATGAAAATACATCCTGCATATCAGATATTTACATTGCGATTCATAACGTAGCAAAATTACAGTTATGAAATAGCAATGAAAATAATTTTATGGTTGGGGGTCACCACAACATGGTGGCCACGCCCACTTGGTGGCCACACCCACTTGGCCACGCCCCTGGCACCCGGTGATGTATAAGTGGTTAGGGGTCACCACAACATGGGTAACTGTATTATGGAGTCGCGGCATTAGAAAGGTTGAGAACCACTGGTCTAGCATATTACTAAAACCCTTCTGTCTGATTGTAACCATTTGAGTGAAATGGCACCACAAGACAATTTTTTAAACAATATACCTATAAGGAGCAGCTGTCCTGAATACATGTGGACAATCTCATGATCGCTCCTTTCTCTGGAGAGATTTCACTGGCCAAGCTCCACCTTTTGTCCAGCAATCTCTGTGGAAAGTGTGCCCCAGCTTCTGGAACATCTTGCTTGCCATGTACACACATATAGTGAAGGAAAAATTATTTGATCCCCTGCTGATTTTCAGTCTATAATTTTAATGGTAGGTTTATTTTAACAGTGAGAGACAGAATAACAACCAAAACAGTCCAGAAAAATGCATTTCAAAAGTTATAAATTGATTTGCATTTTAATGAGGGAAATAAGTATTTGATCCCCTATCAGCAAGATTTCTGGCTCCCAGGTGTCCTTTATACAGGTGATGAGCTGAGATTAGGAGCACTCTTTTTTAAAAAGAGTGCTCCTAATCTCAGCTTGTTACTTGTATAAAAGACACCTGTCCACAGAAGCAATCAATCAGATTCCAAACTTTCCACCATGGCCAAGATCAAAGAACTGTCCAAGGATGTCAGGGACAAGATTGTAGACCTATACAAGGCTGGAATAGGCTATAAGACTATCTCCAAGCAGCTTGGTGAGAAGGTGACAACAGTGTAATTATTCGCAAATGGAAGAAACACAAAATAACTCAATCTTCCTCCGTCCGGGGCTCCATGCAAGATCTCACCTCATGGAGTTTCAGTGATCATGAGAACGGTGAGGAATCAGCCCAGAACTACACGGGAAGATCTTGTCAATGATCTCAAGGCAGCCGGAACCATAGTCACCAAGAAAACAATCGGTAACACACTACGCCGTGAAGGAGTGAAATCCTGCAGCGCCCACAAGGTCCCCCTGCTCAAGAAAGCACATGTACAATGAAGTTTGCCAATGAACATCTGAATGATTCAGAGGAGAACTGGGTGAAAGTTGTGGTTAGATAAGACCAAAATCGAGCTCTTTGGCATCAACTCAACTCACTGTGTTTGGAGGAGAAGGAGTGCTGCCTATGACCCCAAGAACAATATCCCCACCATCAAACCTGGAGGTGGAAACATTATGCTTTGGAGGTGTTTTTCTGCTAAGGAGGCAGGACAACTTCACCGCATCAAAGGGACGATGGACAGGGCCATGCATTGTCAAATCTTGGGTGAGAACCTCCTTCCCTCAGCCAGGACATTGAAAATGGGTCGTGGATGGGTATTCCAGCATGACAATGACCTAATACACATGGCCAAGGCAGTGGCTCAAGAAGAAGCACATTAAGGTCTTGGAGTGTCATAGCTAGTCTCCAGACCGTAATCCTATAAAAAAATCTATGGAGGGAGCTGAAGGTTCAAGCTACCAAACATCAGCCTCAAAAACTTAGTGACCTGGAGAGGATCTGCAAAGAGGAGTGGGACAAAATCCCTCCTGAGATGTGTGCAAACCTGGTGGCCAACTACAAGAAATATCTGACCTCTGTGATTGCCAACAAGAGTTTTGCCACCAAATATCAAGTCATGTTTTGTGAAGGGGTCAAATACTTATTTCCACTCATTAAAATGAAAATCAATAGCTTTTTTGAAATGCATTTTTCTGGATTTCTTTTTCTTATTCTGTCTCTCACTGTTAAACCTACCATTACAATTATAGACTGATCATTTCTTTGTCAGTGGGCAAATGTACAAAATCAGGGGATCAAATATTTTTTCCCTTACTGTACACACACACACACACACACACACATATGAATCTAGGATATTCTTATGTTCATATCTTCAAGAAAGAAGTACACCTGTTAAAAACATTTGACATATCCTATGTAAACAACAATTATAAGGGTGAATTGATAAAAGGCATACTTATAGCCAGATTTTGCTGTTCGCTTATTAGAAGCATGTGCTTTAAAGTATATATATTTAAAATCCCAATGTCTACATGTACCTCCCTGAAGCCATTTTCTAGGTATTTTGACTGATGAAGTTTAGCAAGTAGTTATAGGGAATAAAACATCTTCTGAAACTGCATCTGATGTAAATTATTCTACAATTTTGGTATCAGAAAAAATATTTTAATTGTTTCAGATGTGATCTTTTATTAAACATTAGGACTTTGTATGCTTTATTGGTTAATTTATCTGTTTTAAATATTTTAATAATTACTATAATTTGCCCTTGCTATATGATTGTAAATGGATGGATGAATGAAGATCAAGAAACTGTATTCTAGCTGCCTCAAAATTATTATTGTAGTGTGTACCTGCCAAGATTGATTAGTATAGAACACATGTGGTATAGAACACGTTTTATATTCTATACTAAATTGCTGTGCAAACATATTTATTGTAATTATTGTTTTAATTGTTTTTATATTTTTAGCTGTAAGACAAAATTATATCCTGATAATCTTCCTACAACAAGTGTTGTAATTGTTTTTCATAATGAAGCTTGGAGTACTCTCTTGCGAACTGTTCATAGTGTAATAAACAGATCACCAAGACATATGCTGGAAGAAATTATCCTGGTAGATGATGCTAGTGAAAGAGGTAAGAATTTATCATTGTTTGCATCAGTTGCCATTTGGACATACTTCCTAGATTTAGACTTCTCTTGGTATAGCTTTAAGGTTAGATTCATATAAAGTAGGTTTGTTACCCAGAAAATATTGTGTGTGGTAGGAATTGTGCCTTGGTATTTGAAATAAAATTTACAATTTTCTTTCAGAATAAATGTATCAGGAAAATGTTTGAAATCTCACTTGATTTTGGTATCAGGGCAGATTGAGGACCAAATATATTTTATTTCCAGAATTGCTCATAGTGCAGTATATTATCCATGCGTGCCTGCATTAAAAGAAAAAAAATCAGTCGTGCTATTTCTCTTCTTTCAGTTAAGATGATTTTTTTCTAAATGGCTAAAATCTTGCGAGATTGTCATTTTTCATAAGATTCTGAGTTTTTTCATCTAGACCCTTTACAGTTCAGGCAGAGAGAGCTATAGTACTGAAACATACTTGATTGCACTTGTCAATTACCTTTGGAGGGCTAAGGATGAAAATGTTGCATCCATCCTGGTCCTACTGGATCACTCAACAGCTTTTGATGCTATTGACTATAGCATCACTATAGCAGGGAACTGAGAGCAAGACTTCTGTTTTGAAGTGATTTTTCTTTCTTTGTGGCTGATACTATTAAGTATTGGTGGAGGAAGAGTGGTCCAGCTCTAGGTGCCTATTATGTGGATGTCTTAGGGCTCAAGTCATTATCCTACTTACAATAACATCCTGTTTAATATCTATATGAAGCTGCTGGAGAGGTCATCGACCAGCATGGGGTTCAATGTCATCAGCGTGATGAAATGGTTGCGATTCTCCCCCCCCCCCCGCAGGATCAGGAGTATTGACATCTGTGACTCTGAATGAGGTAACACTCTCCTATAGAGATCTGGTATGCAATTTGGGGACCCTTTTAGACTCACAGATCCTGCTGCTTTCAGCTTCCAGCAGGACAAATTTTGCACAAATCCATCTTGAGCACCAGTTGCACCCATTCCTGAACCAAGAGACTCACAGTCACCCATGCCTTAGTCATTTTCCATTTTGATTACTGCAGTGCACTCTAAATGGAGCTGCCCTTGAAGATCAGCCAGAAGCTGATCTTCCAGAATGTAAAGGTGCACATAATTTTGGGTTCCCCATGTTTCATCTGAGCAACACCATGGCTACATGAGTCACACTGGTTTCCAGTTGCATTCTGGGTGCAATTCTAGCTACTAGTTATCAACTTTTAAGTTGTATACAGCACAAAGCTACGTTACTTGCAGGTCCATCTCTCCCTGTGAGTATCTGCCCATCCTACTAGGTTAGAAAGGGTGTTGCCATCTGATGTTGCCCTCTGATAGAATCTTGGAGGCAGGGTGGATTTGATTTAAATCAAGTCGATTTAAATCATGATTTAAATCACTAGTAAAAAGGCTTGATTTAAATCAACTTGATTAAATCATAATTTTTAAAGAGCAACTGTCATCTCTGTCCCACAATGGCTCTTCCTCTGACCTGCCGTTGACTCATCGACAGTCCCACTCACTTTAATGGGACGGCTGGTGATGCGGCAGTGACACAACAAGGTGAGGGACATGGCAGGCAGCAGGTGAGTGGATGCCTGCTAACAGGTGCTGCCATGATGGATATGAAATGACAGATGCTCTTTAAATATAAGGACTCATTCTTGCTAATAATTAGAATCTTTAATATTATTTGCAAACAAAATGAAGGTTTCCTATTTAGAATAATAAGCTGTCAGGTTAGTAAAACAGCGATATCAGAACCAATTTTAGGTTAATAGGTTAATCACACATACCATGTTTCCCTGAAAATTAGACCTACCCCAAAAATAAGATCTACCCTGATTTTTGGGGGGTGGGCCTAATATAAGCCCTGCCTCCAAAATAAGCCCTAGTTAGAACCCTGCCCACTCAGTCCCACCTCGCTGCCGCAATGGGGCAGGAGTCTTCATGTTGCGCTACTGCTGCCCCAACAAAGCAAGGATGGTAGGGGAGAGGGTGGAGCTGCCCTACATGCCCCACACCTGCTTACTTCAGCCCCCTCCCCAGCCAGGCCATTCCTTGCTCGGCGACCTTTCCTTTCACTCCCTTCCCGAGCTGGACTACCATGCTATTGAGGTAGGCGGGAAAGGCCTGGTCCCCCTCTGCCGTTTCGGAGCCAGGTGGGAGTGACGGCGAAAGGCTACGCTGCCACTGTGCGCCGTGGAGGGGCTTTGTTAGAGAATTTTAATTTCTCTATTGGTGAAAATAAATCAGAAGCTCTCACAGTTGACTGCATTTAGCTGATTCAAATAAACTCTTTATATTCATATAAAATTATTTACAATATCATACATTCTTCTTTACAGCAACATAGCACAAATGAAAACTTCTTACAGCAGAGACAAACCAGAGACTGAAACTGAAACAAAATCCAGCTTCTAACTCCAAACCTTTTGCACACACTCAGTAGCACTTTCTTCACATTGGCTGACTGAGTTACCACATGACTCTTCCTGCTCATGAATATTCCAACACTCCTCCCTTCATGACAGGAAGAGACATCAGACCTATTGATTCAATACATTTTCCATGGTGAATACCACCCAATGGTTTAGTCATCATGTCTGCCAAATTATCCTCAGAAGAACAATGATATAAACTAATCAAGTTTTCTTTTACAGCTTCCCTGACATTACAATACTTAATGTCTACATGTTTACTTCTGTTCTTCACCCTGTCACCAGTTGCCATTTTTATACAGGCAGCATTGTCTTCAAATACCTTTACAGATTCTTTTACATTAATATTTAAATCTTACAACAACTGTACATACCATGTTACTTCAGAACACAATTCAGATAAAGCAATAAACTCTGCTTCCGCTGTTGAAATAGCAACAGTTGTTTGTTTTCTGAACTTCCATCCAATCAGAGTCCCTCCAAACAATATTATAATCCCAGAATTTGATTTCCTTGTGTTTATGTCATTTGCATAGTCACTATCAACATAACACTTTAATTTCAATTTCTCAGTAATCTGTATTTGAAGCCCCAAATTTATAGTTCCCTTTAAATATCTGAGAACCCTCTTTACACCCATCCAATGTAAATTTGTAGGTGCAGCAGTAAAACGACTTAAAATGCTTACTGCACAAGCTATGTCTGGTCTGGACCACTGTGATAGATATAACAAACTCCCTATTGCTGAGTGATATATCTCTTGATCACAGGTTTCACCTTTGTCTGCACTTAAACTATTATAAAAATCCATACTCATGGGTGTGGGAGCAGTATTGCAATCTTTCATATTATATTTCTCCAATAACTGCTCAATTTTTCTCCTTTGACTGAGAATATAACCACCCTTTTCATTTTTCTGTATCTCTACACCGAGATAATTTTTTATTTCTCCCAAATTCTTTAATTCAAATTTCTTTCCTAATTTATCAGCAAATTCCTTGACTTGTGATGCATCCTTTGCGATGAAGCAAAGATCATCCACAAATGATAACAGTAGACAATTCCCTCCTTGTAACTGTCCAGTATATATACAATTATCAGCTTTGCAACTCTTAAATCCAAGACCCTTTAAAGCAGTATCTAAACAGATATTCCAATTTCTGGCTGACTGCTTCAGCCCATAAATAGCCTTGTTTAATTTATGCATTTAGGCTTTGCAATTTCATATCCTGGTGCTTGGATCATATAAATTTCTTCCTCTAACTCAGCATTGAGGAATGCAGTTGTGATATCAAAGTGCCAGATTTTATGCTTATATGCCGCTGCCAACGCCAGAGCTAATCTTATACTCTCACTTTTCACAGTTGGCGCAAATACTTCCTCGTAGTGCACATTCTTTAATTGTGAAAAACCTTGTGCCACTAACCTGGCCTTATACTGTATATCATTATTTGGCAATACCTTTTTCTTATATACGCACTTACAACCCACAGCTTTGGTTCCCTGTGGCAAAGTCACTGATTTAAATACTTCATGGTCTCCCATGGATTTCATCTCTTAATCTGTGGCCTCCTTCCATCTTTCTTGTTCAGCTTTTGGTAATGCCAACACCTCTTTATAACTTCTTGGCTCATACCACACATTGCAAACCTTTACCTTGCTGGCAGAATACCTGTCAGGCGGAATTCCTTTGTTACATCGCTCTGACCTACGTGGTATTAACTGCTCCTGTGTCTCAATTCTTTCTGGCTTCATGTCTTGTTCAGCTTCTCCTCCCTGAACATTGACATCTTCAATAATCATCTTTCCATCATTAGATGAGTTATTGTCACTAAATGGATCACCGTCATTAAGTGAGACATACCCAGAATTTGCATTAATTCTGTCCCAATTTTGTTCTGCAAAATTAGCAGACCTTGAAATTACAATTCTTTTACTTCCATCGCTAAAGCGATATCCTTTTGACCCTGGCTCATAACCCACAAACCTGAGCTTTCTTGCCTTTTGCTGTCCCTTTCTTCTGATTGCTTTTGGAATATGTACCCATGCAGTACTTCCAAAAATTCTCAAATGTGCCAGTGATGGCTTTCTCCCATATAGAATGGCATATGGAGTATTATTAATGGAGGAACTCCACAGCCTGTTAACTATGTAATTGGCAGACAATATGGCTTCTCTCCAATATGACCTGCTCATACCACAATCCTCTAATAATGAATCTTTCATTGTTTGCAAAACACCATTCCTTCTTTCAGCTACACCGTTCTCTGCTGCTGAGTAAGGATTTGTACGTCTGTGTCTTATCCCCAACTGCCCCAACCATTGTTGGAATTTAGTTGACATAAATTCAGTACCTCTGTCAGTTTGCAGCTGACACACTTGTTGTCTGTACCTTCTCTCTACAAAACTTACCCACTGTTTGAATTGTTGTAGCACCTCTGTCTTATCTCTAAGCAAGTAACAAAATCCATATCTGCTACAATCATCAACAATTACCAGTGCATATTTTGCTCCTCCCAAACTGGCTTGCATAGGTCCCACCAGATCTGCATGGACCAGCTCTAGAGCTCTTTTTGTTTGTCTTGTGCTATATTTACTAACTGGGAATGCCTTTGACTTCGATGCTTTGCATACTGCACAGTCCAAATATGTTTTGCATCCCTTCAAATTTAGCCCTTC
>NW_015388758.1:76529-85055 GCF_001527695.2 Protobothrops mucrosquamatus
TGCTGTTCCACAGATTCACCTGGTTGCAAACAGGCTCTGTAAAGTTTTCTTGACAATTGCACTATATTGCATGCAGAAACATTCACGTGCACAGCTCTCAACTTCAGCCAAATTTCCTTTGCAGTCTTTAGATTTGCAACATTTAGAAACTGTTCATCATCTAAATTCAAGATGAGATACGCCATTGCTTGATCATGGCTTTTCTGATTAGTAGCTGCAAACACTTGTGGGGGATTTTCTACAATATACCACAGCTCTTTTGCTTTCAGCAAACATTCCATTTTTGCTGCCCAGATAATGTAATTCTTTTGCCCTAAACGAGGCACAGAGCTTTCCTTAAATTCCATTGCAGCCATTCTGCTAATTCTACCTTGTTCTTATACTTTCTAAACACAGGCAATTTCTTCCAACTTCAAATTACAATACAGTCCTTAGTAAGCTCTGGGCCCATAACCTGTTAGAGAATTTTAATTTCTCTATTGGTGAAAATAAATCAGAAGCTCTCACAGTTGACTGCATTTAGCTGATTCAAATAAACTCTTTATATTCATATAAAATTATTTACAATACCATACATTCTTCTTTACAGCAACATAGCACAAATGAAAACTTCTTACAGCAGAGACAGACCAGAGACTGAAACTGAAACAAAATCCAGCTTCTAACTCCAAACCTTTTGTACAGACTCAGTAGCACTTTCTTCACATTGGCTGACTGAGTTACCACATGACTCTTCCTGCTCATGAATATTCCAACAGGCTTTCTTTGCGCTGTGCCCAACAGATATCTGCCCGGTGGCAGCCGCCACCTCCTACTCCACCAACTTTCCCGTGGCTTGCGCCGTGACCGGGCAGTGCAAGCCTCCCCTGCTGCCTCCCTCCGCCAGCCCTCAATCGCCATCACTGGAGAGAACGGAGAACGGGGACGGGAGTGGCTTGCTTGCTGCCCTGCCCATGTCTCCCTTCTCCGTTCTGGAAATGGCAGCCCCGTTTCTTGCCGCTTCTCCTCTCGCTGCTGCTGTAGAGTTTGGCGCATCACCACCCATCTCCTCTCCCTGAAAGCATTTCTTCACTAACCTGTTTTCCAACTCTGGCGTGTTTCTCTCCTGCTGCAGACAAACAGAATTTGTGGGCCTAAAAAAACTTCAGTCAGACTTCTCGCGGAAAAAAAAAGATCTCGCAAGAAGTTGGAAGGTCCGCCTCGAGAGGGGAGTGAAAGGGAAAGTTGCCGAGCAAGGAATGGCCTGGATGGTGGGGCCCTGAAGTAAGAGGTGCACGGCACATGTGGTAGCTCCACCCCGTCCCCCACCTGCCTCACCTGGTGGCAGCGGCGCGATGTGCCATGTGGTCTCCTGACACAAGAGCCGCAGCAGAAGTGGGCCGGCAGCTACGCAGGCGCTTGCTGGACAGGGCTGTTGGTGCTGGCACCGCAAGGCGAGGCGGGTGTCACAAAAAGTATAAGACATCCCCCCAAAATAAGAACTAATTCCTCTTTTGGAGGCAAAAATAATATAAGACCAGGACTTACATTCAGGGAAACACGGTAGTTGGAGAAGTATTCAAATTCTTTTATTTAATTAAAACACTTAGAGCCTGCTACAGATGCATTTTTCTTCAAACAATCATACAGTTTGTAGTGTGCATAGGTTTGCAAAACAATGGGATAAAAAAATATTCCTGAACTTTGTTTTATGATTTATCTTATGGTTACTGTGAAATTGTGTGAATGCATCAATGCAGTGCATGTTATCTCAGCTTGCAAAGCTGGGTTTGAATGAGTTTACCAAAAACGTAAATATTGCAGAATATACAGCCTCATGCTACATAACTAAGCTCCATTTCATGCTGAATAAACTAAATTATTAATGTATCTTAAATAGAAAACTATATTTAGATAGATTTTTACTCCAAAAGCATTTTATTAAAATAAATTTGATAAAAATAAAAAAATCGGATTTAAACTAAAAAAAATCATATTTTTTTTAAAAAATCATCGATTATTTCCCCCCCTGCTTGGAGGTGTGTCTTGGGTGACTTTCCCAGTCCTTTGAAACAGAATCAAAGAGATTATGTGTTAATGTTTAATGTGGCACCTACAGGGAAGGATACCTTTGTTTTTAACTACATCTTATAGATAATCATGAGCCATCTATAGTGATTGTATGAAAAAGGCCGCCATGTAAGTCCTGTAAGTAAGTAAGTAAGTAAATGTGGGTAGATGGTCTACCTTCAGGAACATTGCATCCTTAGAATGTTGAAATATCTATGGACAGGAGCAGCCTAGAACAGTGGTGGCGAACCTATGGCACGGGTGCCAGAGGCGGCACTCAGAGCCCTCTCTGTGGGCATGTGCGCCATCACCTCAGTCCTAGGCCTTCAGCTGGGTTTTATAAAACCTTTTTGCTTTAGGCCTCTGCTGCCGTGTACAAAAAAAGAGGTTCAATCAATCAGTCAATTTCAACTTCTCACGGGAAAAAAAAGATCTTGCAAAGTTGGAATTGATTGATTGAACTTTTTAGTCTCACCCAGTCTGCCGTTACCACCGCAGCCACGCCCACCCAATGGGCCATACCCACCCGGCACCTGACGATGCATAAGTGGGTTTTGGGTTGCAGTTTGGGCACTCGGTTTCTAAAAGGTTCGCCATCACTGGCCTAGAAGATTGTTGTGGCCTATTGTGGCAATCGATTGAATGTATCGTAGTATATTAGTGTACTTGGGTGGAGGTAGATGAAGTTGGGTTGTATTGGAGTGAAGGATGAATATGTTTGGATGAGTCCAAACCTAGGTTACTGTAGGTGTTGTTGGAGGGGTTCAAGCTGAGTGGAGAAGAAGATACTATCAAGATTGTGATGGACAGGAGAAGATGTGGCAGGAAGCTGGGGGTGGGCCACATTTGGGAATGGTAGAACTATTGGTTTGGGTGCAACCTTATTTCTATTTCTCATATTGATCGCTAATGTCAGGTGACTAAGTCTTCAATGTACCTGTATCCAGCTGCTGCTATTAAATGCCAGATCAGTTTATTTAATAATTTTATTAAATTTATCAAAGTATGAAATACAAATGAAAATGAAAATAGTATGAAAATGGGGAAGAGGAAGGGGAAAGAAAGAAGTATAACGTAAAGGGGGAAAAAAGAAAAGTATTGACATCCAGTTCCTTTTAGTGCAGTAGAATAAAATAATAACATTATAGCCTCAAGTTTTTACTTTTACATACTTAACATGTACTATCAATTTCTATAACAACAAACTTATCTAAACAACAAAACTCAAGTTTCATATTTTTCTGTTTCAAGTACAAAATCTAGCAGTGATTTCCAAAGCAGAGGTTGGATATATTCTTTTCTTTGATTAGAGCAGTTAATTTAGTGATCTCTGTGGAAATTAGACTATCTTTCCATTTTTGTGCATAAAGCATTGTTGCTGCTATCAACATACAGTATATAATAGCAAGGTTCCATGTTTTCTTTCAAGTTTTTTGTCCATTCTTGTTTCAAAGAAAAGTCTCCAGTTTAATTTTTATATTCACTTAAGAATCTTCTGTATTAAAATATGAATCTTACCCCAGTATTTCTTTGCTTTATCACAAGTCCACCAAAGATGGTTAAAAGGTCCTTGTTTGCATTTACATTTCCAACATACTAGGGAATGACCAGGCTGAGCCCAAGGGAAGGGTTAAGTGCATCATCAGTTTAGTGTCTTTTCATGCCTACAAGAGATCTAAGTCTAGTCCTCCTTAAATTCCACTGACCCTTATCTATTGCCAATTTACTCTGACTGTTAATTCAGAGTTTTGTAGTAAGCTAGCATGGATTAAAGTTGTATTTATTTGAACAACCATGGTTCCTGATTTCTTTTGCTGACACATACATTTGAAATACCTTATACATCTCTGATAATTTTTTGGGTGTTAAATACCAATCCTACATCATTTTATACAATTTTTCTTTTAAATTATAGTATAAATTGTAAACCCTTCATCCACATGTTTTTCCATTGTTCAAGCATTATATTATACCCCAAATTCTTTGCACATTGAATTATGCAATGCTTCATATATTCATTCTCCAAATTCAATTTAATAACAATTTAATAAACTTTGGCAATAACTATGAGTACCAGATCAGTATGTTTTCTTATTCATCTTTGATCATGATTTAATCATGAATGAGTCAGCTAATCTCTCATGTATAACCAAGATCTGTGTAGGCCTGGAGAACAGTGTTCAGTTGTTTGGCATCAGGTATGAACGTAGGAGGGATGAGGATTATTGTCCTTTAGAATGCTTTGATGGATTTCAGAAACTCTGTCCTACAGATAATCAAATGTGAAACCTTTTGGTTGAAGTTGCACTCTGTGGAACAATTGGTTTATTGCTGTTCTGCCTGAGCTGATAGATTTGATAACCAGATTAGCAACAGAATCCCTGAGGCTGCTAATTTTTATGGATTTCAGTTTTTTCAGGGTGATATAGAATCTAGGACACAGTTTAGATCTGTTTTTTTTCATTTAAGCAGTTGTGACATGACTTGATATTGAAGACTTTAATATTGATCCTTGTCATGATTGGATCACTCTTTAATTGTTTTTAGTCTTGCCAGTATTATCCCTTTCTATAAAGAAATATGACCTAATAGATTAGTCCACCCCAGATGACTAATATATCCTGATGGGTTCCAGAAGTGCTTGTGGTTTTTTTATGGTAATCTAGTGGCATGTTCAACTGAGGCACTGAGATATGCATGTTACAAGGGTCTTAAATTTAATTGCTCCTATGGCATCATTCTGAATGAATCATGGGTTCTCTGATATGAAGTGCCAGAAGAGACCCTCTGAGCTGTGTTAGAAAAAGCCAAATATTCAATCTGATAAAGCATGTAAGATTACATTGCGCATATGAGTGGCAAATCATAGTTATTTTCCCCCTCTTACTGTATGTGCAGATAACTATGCAGCAGCTTTGTTCAAGAGGCTTACTCCTTGCTGGGGAGGGATAAATCACAGGTTGATCTACAGGCCATTATGAAAAGTAATCTAGCTATCTGGAGGAAAAAAATCTCAAAAAGTAGGTATACACTGAAAGGCATCATGGAAATCTAGTTGATAAGAGATTGATTAGAACACAAAACCTAAATACAATAACTTTTTTAAAAGATGTACAGAACAAAAAGGGAAGTGGAGGCTTTGTATGCAAAGAAATTAATTATCTTGTATATGCTAGTTCCATTGAAAGCATCTGGGTAAGACAAAAAGAGTAAGAAGAAAATTTGTATCTTTATGTGATGAAGTTTACACCTATACACACAATGTGAACAATGCTTTTCTAAAATCAAGTTTACAAGAGGGCAAGAATTCAACTACTGTGTTTCCCCGAAAATAAACCCTACTTGGATCAAAAAGTTGGTATTACTTTGCAGGATGGAAATTTGATTAAACAGATTAAAGATCAATCTCAAGCTCATATTAAAAGAATTTATAATGCTTTAATAGAATTGGTTCAGAAATGGAATTGGTTAAAGATTGTATGATAAAATGGGCTCAAAATATTCAAGAATTGATTTCATTGGATACATGGGAAACAATTTGGGTTAGAAATGTGAAATTTACTCAAGCTCAAAATTTAAGAGAAAATTTTTATAAAATGTTTTATAGGTGGCATTTGGATCCTCAAAAATTGTCGTGCATGTATCCTAACTTACAACCTAAGTGTTGGAGATGTGGAAATTTAGATGCAACTTTTTTTCATATCTGGTGGACATGTAGGGAAATAAAAGCATTTTGGATAAAAATTTGGTGGAATATTCAAAATGTTTTTAAGAAAAAGATAAAGTTTACACCGCAGATATTTTTGTTAGGTATTATGGAAGATTTAGATGTTAAAGAAGTGAATTTGATGTTGAATCTTATAACGGCTGCAAGACTACTAGTAGCTCAATATTGGAAAACGGATCGTCTGCCCACTATAGAAGAATGGTCACTTAAAGTCTCAAATTTAGCAGAAATGGCCAAGATTTCCGCTTATGTGAAGGATTATTCACAAGAAAGATATATTTCGGTTTGGAGAAGATGGATAGATTATATTGAGAAGAAATATGGGACCAAAAAAATCCATTTGGTCTTTGAGTGAATTTTAGAGTATTATTGTTGTTATACAGTTTATTTATCCTTATTTTTAATTACTAATATGATATTATTATTATTGTGTTTAATCTTAATATATTTTATGCTAAAAAGAGAGTTAAAGGATTTTACAGACTTGTTATTCTAATAATTGATTAATGTTAGTTAGAATATGATTATTCTATTGTTAACCCTGTGATTAGCTCTGGGAAGTGGGGGAGAGGGAGGGGGGAGGGGGAGGGAGGGTTTTGGAGAGGGGGGCATTTATATTGTAAAACTTTTATATAACTTTTAATAAAAAATACTAATACTAAAAGTAATAATATATAATTAAAACTAATAAAAATTCACTATAATAAACTATTAATACTAATAATACTCTAAAATTTACTCATAAGCTAAATGGAACTTTTTAGTCCAATATTTATTCTGAATATAATCTATCCATCTTCTCCAAACCGAAATGTATCTTTCTTGTGAGTGACCCTTCAAATAGGCAGAAATCTTAGCCATTTCTGCTAAATTTGACACTTTAAGCATCCATTCTTCTATAGTAGGCAAGCAATCCTTCTTCCAATATTGCCCTACTAATAACCTTGCAGCTGTTATCAAATTCAACATCAAATTAGTTTCTTTAGTATCACAATCTGTAATAACACCCAACAAAAATAATTGTGGAGTGAACTTTATCTTTTTCTTGAAAATCTTTTGAATGTTCCACCAAATCTTAATCCAAAAAGCTTTTATATTTCTACAAGCCCACCAAATATGAAAATAAGTAGCATCCAACCTACCACATCTCCAACATTTGGGCTGTAAATTAGGATACATACAAGACAACTTTTTAGGATCCAGATGCCATCTATAAAACATTTTGTAAAAATTTTCTCTTAAATTTTGGGCCTGGGTAAATTTTACATTTCTAACCCAAATTACCTCCCATATATCCAGTGGAATCGGTTCTTGAATATTTTGGGCCCACTTTACCATACAATCTTTAACTAATTCCATTTCCGAATCCATCTCTATTAAAGCATTATAAATTCTCTTTATATGCGCTCGATTTTGATCTTTAGTCTGTTTTACCAAATTCTCATCCATTAATGTAATACCAACCTTTTGATCTAACTTCCACGTAACCAACAATTGAGTATACTGAAACCAAGACTGTACAATATTTTCTTGCTTTAACTCAGCTAACGATTTTAATTGCCAATCATTCCCTACCAATCTAAGTAATTCCTTGTAAGAAATCCTATCCAAATTCACACCCATAGATACCCCCTCTATCACATGTCCAGGAATCCCCCAGATTGGTATTTTGTAATTTAACTTATAATAATACTTTTTCCAGACACGCAATAAAGCACTTCTTAAAATATGAGATTTAAAAGCCTTGTCAACTTTTTTTATTATAAATTAAGTATGCATACCACCCATATAATAAGTCCCATCCCTCCAGATGAAGTATACTTTTATTTGTTAAATTAAGCCAATCACTAACCAAAGTTAAAACCACCGCATCATAGTATAATTTCAAGTTATGCGCCTTAAGTCCTCCTCTTTCCCGTGCGTCTTGTAAGATCTTAAATTTAATTCTTGGTTTTTTCCCCGCCCAAATAAATTTATTAATACCCTTCTGCCATTCATCCAAATTGGCATCTTTTTTCAAAATAGGTATCATTTGAAACAAGAAGAGAAACTTTGGTAGAACATTCACAATTTTCCCCAACAAAGATAATTGTAATTTTTTCCAATTATTTAAGTTCTTTTGTACTTTTAACCATAATTTCTCATAATTATTTTTATACAATTTTACATTAGAAGCTGTAATATATACTCCCAGATATTTAACCTTTTTCACTATTTCAAAACCTGACAATTTAACTAACATTTCCTTTTCCTTCATAGTCATATTTTTAGATAATATTTTAGTCTTATTATTATTTACCTTAAAACCAGAAATTTTCCCATACTGAGTTATAATTTCCATCAAGTCTATAACCGATTGAATCAGTTGAGATAATGTCACAACCAAGTCATCCGCAAAAGCTCTCAACCTATAATCATTCTGTTTTATTTTTATTCCCTTTATTATAGTTGATTCGCGAATTTTGATCAGTAGAATCTCCAATGTTAAAACAAACAACAATGGCGATAATGGACATCCCTGTCTTGTACCTTTTTCAATTTTAAATGCCTGTGTTAATCCCCCATTAATTATAATTTGTGCCGATTGTTGTTGATATATAGCCCTAAGAGAATATAAAAATTTATCCCCAAAATTCATTTTATCAACAACTTTCAATAAAAATTGCCAATTCAACTGATCAAAAGCTTTTTCAGCATCCAAAAATATCAATGCCGCAGGGACTTGATTGTTCTTATCCAAATACTCAATT
>NW_015388758.1:85895-128395 GCF_001527695.2 Protobothrops mucrosquamatus
ACAGATTTTCATTTATTCTCCAGGATTTCCTTTTTTTGTATTGGCCTATCTCTATCCATACCATACTGTGGTCAGTCAAAGTTCTAGGAAAGATTTTTGTTTTATTACAGTCAATAAGCAAATCAGTTGATGTCAGGACAAAATCAATCCTTGAGAAAGACTCATGTCTATGAGAGAAGAAGGTAAAGTCACGTTCATTGATATGTTGTGATCTCCAAACATCCACCAGCTCCAGATCTTCCATCATTGCAAAAAAAGACTTAGGGAGTCTGGAAAGGGCCACATCCCTAGAAGTTGTCCAGTCCCCCATGACAATCAAGGAATTATAGTCCAAAGCCACAATTTTCTGATGTAGTTGTCTATAAAATAGTTTTTGAGATGACAGTTGATTGGGAGCATAGACCCCCACTATTAAGCACTTTCTTCCGTTTAGATTTATTTCCACAAAAGCAAACAATGTCATTTTTATGTTGTTTCAAGTAGTGAAATACTTTCTTTCTTTTCTGTGGTGAATTCAGGCCATTAACATTCCATGTCAGTAGCTTTGCCATCCTTGGTGGCCTGGAGTCTCTGGAACACTACTTGAAGATCAGCCATTAATCTCTTCGGTCATGCCCCTCCCACAGGCCCTGTAGTAATTGGGCCTTGTATTATTGATCCAGAATTAGCCTTCTGCTTCTGCTCCTTGTCTTTACGTCTATACGCAGCATGAGTCATCCTCTATTCCTTTGAATCATCCTTTAGCTCCAAACTTTGTTCAATAGGCCCCGCCTGCGTTAAATCTCCTACCACCAATGACATTGCGCCTTCCAGCCTTTCTTCTATTCTCTTAGGTCGTGGAGATGGTGGTGAGCCTGCTTTCAGGACATTAGTATAAAAATCTTTTGCCTTTAAAATTGTATTAAGTCTATATCGTGTCCCTGCATAATTTACCACTATTCCAATAGGTATCTCCCACCTGAACTGGACCTGTCGATTTTTAAGCTCCTCAGACAGAAAGGCAAAGTCTTTTCTTTTTCTAAGAATTTTTGGAGGTATTTCTTTTAAAATTATAATATTTTGATCTGCAATTTGAAATCTCTGTTTGTAAAAAGCCTGGATAATTGCATTTCGAAGTGATCTCCTGGAAAAATAAATAACCTGCCTCGCAATCCATGAATTAACCCTAAATATTTTATCCATCTCTCTTGATAATTCCTCAGATTCACATCCCAGAATAGGAGCTATAGCCTTTGCCACCTCCTCTTTCAAATCTTCTCGTGAATCCTCCTTTAATCCTCTTATTTGCAATGCCAATTCCATATCTCTATATTGTGAGATGGTAACTTCATCCTCTGTTATATCAATCTTATTTTCAACTTTAACAACTCTGCTTTCTAGTTTTTCAGTATTTTCCACAACTTCGTCCACCCGGTCACCCAAACGTACATTCTAACTTCTTGCAAAAAAAAAAAAAAAAGATCTCGCAAAGTTGAAAAGTCTGATTAAACTTTTTTTTTTAATCCCATAAACTTCTTTTGTTTCCCCACACGCAGCAGTGGAGAAATGCAATGGAGAAATGGGACAGAGAAACACAATGGAGAAATGCGACAGAACTGGAAGTCAGGTTAGCAGAGAAATGCTTGGGGAAGTGAGAACATCTGGGTGGTGGTGTGGCAGGCTCTCCAGCTTCGCAGTGGTGAAAAAAATGTGACGGAGCTGGAAAGCAAGTGGGACATGGGGCAGATCGGGGAGATTTGCCAAGCCTCATGGCAGTGGCATTGGTGCACACAATGTGGCGCCCTGCTGCATGTGGCCAAAAGCAGCCATAGAACAAGTGTTCTTGCGAGGCAAGACAGATGTGGGGAAAAAAATAAGACATCCCCAGAAAATAGGACCTAGTGCCTATTTTGGAGGCAACAAAATTATAAGACCAGGGCTTATTTTCGGGGAAAAACAGTATCTGATATCTGTTATAAAACCAATTCTCCTGGTGCGGGAATTCCATTATGTTTTTTCTCCCTTTTGCTGATATTTTCATTTTTTTAGACATAAGGAGGAATGAATGGAATAAAGGTGTCAGCACTTTAAGAAATAATGACCATGTTGGGTTGGAATTCAAGTAAAGTTCAAGAGGAAAAAAAGCTGAGGTCAGTTATGAACCTTGGATTTCAAGAAAGCAGTTTTTAATGAAATCAGGTGAATAAAGTATGATGGCTCAACATCTCAAAAATAAGCACAAAAGAGTTGAGAAGATTGAAAAACAAGATAAGTATAGGGTCAATTTCTGTGAGGAGAAGGCAAATAAGAACTTTAACAATAAAGTAATGCCAAAATCAATCCAGTTGTCATTCTAAGAAATAAAAAGATCTGTAAGAAATGAGAGCAGAGTCTAATAACTAAAGAATATAATCTGGTAGCTTCAGCCTCTATGGATAGAGTCAAGAAAGCTAAAACGCAAAGTAAATAAGGGGGAAAATAGTTATCAAGAAATGTGAGGATGAGGATGACAAGACACGAGAAGTAGATAAGGAGGGAAATAGTTGTCTATGTACAAAGTAAAAGAAGATCACGGAGGCTATTGATTTGTTGCACAAGGAAAATAAAGAATACTGATGAAGAATAAAGATAGAATTGTTTAAAACAATTTATTTCAAGAGCCACTCTTAGCATGACTGATGAAAGTACATCTGAAGATTCACTAAGTTATTGTGAAAAGTCATTTTGGTTCTTTAAAAAAAATTGAGCTGTTTGGGTAATGTTCAGTAATGACAGTAAATCAATCAGCAGCCCTCAACTTTTGGGCGCCAGGGACTGGTTCCATGGAGAACGTTTTTTTCTGCAAACTGGAGGGGGGATGGTTTCACATGCTGCCTGCATCCCAGGCATGCACAAATTGGGCTTTGCTCGTTTGTGCGACCCAATGCCAGTCCATGGCCCAGGGGTTGGGGACCCCTGCAGTATATGACTGGTAGGAAAAAATGCAAAGGTACTATATTGGAGAGACATGGCTTGGCATGAACATCAGTTTATACTGTATACCACTAAGTCACTTTGGATAGTGAGATGAATGGCATTAAAATGAATGAATAAGTGAGTGAATTAATGAATGACACTTGTATGATACTTGACTAAAAATGTAATGTAAACTGGGGCTAAATTAATAAAAGGACTAGATCCAGAATACAGGATAATAATTCCATTTTACTTTAAATTGATTAGACTATAGTTGGAGTACCTTATCTAGTTCTAAGGTATATAATATTAGATAATTATTTGGGTTCAAAGAAAACATGCTGTTGTACAGTTCATCTGTGAATATAGTTTCTCAGTTTCAGTCTGGAAGCCCAGAGTCTAGCACAATGGGGGCACTGGAAATCCATTGATGTAATAGCTGTGGGTGTTATTTTGTGATGTGTCTCATGATTTTCTCTTTGTAGTGGTGCCTATCTTCAAAGGTGGTTTAGGCTTCATAGCATAGGACTTACTAATGGGTTCTGTCAGCAGTTGCAACTTTTCATTCCCTTGGCTGGATAATACAATGGCATAGGATTTCCTTCACTGTATCGTTATAATCCTTGTGTGAGTGACCTCAATACCTCTTTCTGGTCTTTAGTTTACCATAAAAAATTGGCAAGACATATGGTGGTCATCCATTCTGATGATGTGTCCCACCCACCATATCTGGGCTCTGATAAACAGGGACTCAATGATAATGGACTTTCTACTATCCAAGATTCCACACTGAAGACACGGTCCTCACAACAAATGCCAAGGATGGAGCAGAGAACACACATAAGAAGTCTCTCCGGTTGTTTGATGTCATTGGTACAGAGTCCAGGACTTGCATCTGTGTAGAAGAGAAGGGATAACCATAGTTCTGTAAACTTTCATCTTTATAGAGATAAAGACATTGTGTTGATTCAGAACTTTAATATGCAGCAATCCCAGAGCCAATCTGGCCTTACTGATCCTGGATCAATTTCTTTGTCTAAAGATCCATCACTTGACATGATGCTTTCCAAATACTTGAAACTTTTTACATTTATAACTGGTTGTTGTTAACAGAGATTTTTTGGCCTTGGTATTTGGCATAGTCTACTACAGTGTTTCAGTCTTGTCCAAACTGATAAGCCAAAAAGCATAATGGCATCTGGGAATTTGTTCAGTATCAACTGTACATCACTGTCCTTCTGTGCTAGGAGCAGTCATCAGCAAAGATGGTTTCTTGAATGATTGCATGGACACACTTTTATCTATGTTCAAGTGGTGAAAGTCAAAGAGAAAGCCATTCAGTCAGTACTCTTCGATAGCATGTGTCAGTTCTGGGTATAGCATTTTAGAAAGAAGTGGAGAAACTGGAGAAAGTCAAAGAATGCTATCAAGATGATAAGGAACCTTGAAATACTATTCACCTTTAGACTTTAAGCCCCTTTAAGTTGTGGGTGGTAGAGTAATATGAAAGAATATTTTTTAGGGTCCATAAAAGTGAAGTACCAGGTAATTTAAGTATAGCTATCTAAACCTGATTATGACTTTTGAATCTATTGATCCTATGCTGTGTATATTAATTGAAGAACTATAGGACAAAATGAAACCTCTAAATAATATGTACAAGACTGTACTGTCAATAATTTTGTGGAAAATTATATTGCAACTGACAACTTATATATATTTGAATATAAATGATTTCTCACATGAAAAGAAAAGCCCTGTGAAGACGGATTCCTGACATCATAATTGTTCTTCATTGTGCTCTCTGATTCATACTGTTGGATTCTGTGTCCTCACAGCAGCATGTGGAGCCTTCAAGACAATTTTATTTGACAGGTGTTTTCACTCTTCTGTATCATACATCTTCTGGAACTGCTCCTTCTTATTCCCTTACTTTTTTGTTCACAGTGAGAGTACATTATGGTTTTTGAGAGTTCATCTGTTTGACTACATAATTCTAGCAGCTCCATTTTGCAGTGCAGGAATTCTGGAAGTAAGTGTCCACCTTCTAATGGCCAAAACCTTTGTTTTCATTTTCTTAGAGAAGAGGATGTTGCTAAATAATATCCATAATATTAAGTATTCGCAAAAACGTTAATGGTTGGAAATATTTGCATCTTTTGACAAATGTTTTGGAAACACCTTCATAGTGGTTCTTCCCTGATGTGCTAGGAACACTCTTTTCTCTGCTGTTCTCTGGTGCCTGCCTAACTTGTGGCAAGAGGAATTCCACTACACTAGCTTGGGTTTTATTTCTTCACTGTTCAGTCTCTTCAGTCTAGTCTTCATAGGTTAGGTTGCATAGCCCATCTTTCTTCTGCAGAAATTGAACTTGCCACTTTAAGCACTTTTTAGAGAATTAAAAAAATAAAGGGAGTTGACTTGAGCCAAAAGAATTGAATTCAGCCAGTAATAGAAGCTAAGAAAAATGTTCAGTATAAACCCGAAAGTGTAAAAAGTTATATTTGCTTTTCTTAACAAATAATTGCAGTGTGCACAATGAAAATATCACCGAACATTTGCCAAAGAAATGTACTCGTTCAAAAAATAATATCATGAAATAAATGTGTGAAGGCAGCTCAGAATATCTGTCAATCTTGGGATTTAAATATATCTTAATCTTATTTATCTTGCCCCAGATATCCAAACAGATTCTTGTTTAGGTCTTCATTCATTTATATCAACATGGGATAATTTAAAAAAGAATCAGAGAATAATATTAGAGCCCAGTTCTTAACTTTTCTAAATTATTGTTGCAATTCCAACAATACTCAATCAAATCCGATTTGCTGTGATTAGTAAATAGGATACCAAACTCAATTAACAAAATGGGATTGAGAGCAAAAGCTTCTGATTTGTACATATAGCTTCAAGTATCATCTGATTAAATAAAATTCTACATTCTGTTCTCCACTGAATTCCATTATTGTTTTGAGAATTTCAAATAATGCAGATGATTGCAATGCCAAATTTAAAAAGCATGGAGATAACTTTGATGAGTGATGAACATAATTGAAATGAATGCACACTATGGTTTAGGAGTTGAATAAATAGTAGCGAATACATAACATTTTGCAACATCGGAGATCAGATTCCTAACCAACCTAGCCGACAACTTTGCCATCCCAAAGGTAGAGGAGGGAACTAAAGGAAAAGCTATACTGGACCTAATTCTAACTAACAGAGAAGAAGTGATAAAGGGAAGTTGCTGGAACTTTGGGTGAGAGTGACCATGTCATATTGAAATTCAATATAATGCTAACACAATCAATAGAACCTAATCCAACCAGTGTCTTAAACTTTTAAAAAAATGATTTTAACAAACTCAGAGCCTAGGAAAGATTCCATGGATGAAAATCCTAAAGGGGGAAGCAAGAAGAATGGGAAACTCTGAAAAATATGATCACAAAAACCCAGTCCAGCACAATACCACTAAAAAAGAAAAGCAAAAAAATCCAAGAAGAAACCGGCATGATTGCACAAAGATCTCTCTGATAAACTGAAAGACAAAAAGGACAAGTACAAAAAATGGAAAGAGGGACACATAAGTAAGGCAGAGTATGAGCAGATAGTCCCAAATCTGCAAAGATGAAATCAGGAAAGCAAAGGCTCAGAATGAACAATGATTTGCAACAAAAGTCAAAGATAATAAAAAAAGTTTCTTTCAATATATAAAAAGCAAGAAAAAGGTCAAGGAAACAGTAGGTCCACTTAAGAAAAGATGGCAAGGAAGTAACGGGAAGTAGAGAGAAAGCAGAGCTGTTTAACTCATTCTTTGCATCAATCTTCACACAAAAAGAAACTATAGCCCAGTGTATCAAAAACTTAACTATAAAAGACAGACTAGAAATAAAAATTAAAATAAGCAAGAAAATTATTAGAGAACACCTATTTGATCTTAATGAATATAAATCCCCAGGACCTGATGGATTACATCCCAGAGTTCTGAAGGAGCTAGCAGATGTTATCTCAGAACCATTGTACCATATCTTTCAAAAATCCTGGAGAACTGGGGAACTATCTGAGGATTGGGAAAGAGCTGATGTGGTTCCCATCTTCAAAACAAAAAACAAACAAACAAAAAACCCAGACTCTGGAAATTACAGACCAATCAGCCTAAGATTAATACCTGGGAAGATACTGGAAAACATAATCCAAAAATAGATCTGTGAACATCTAGAAACAAAGTTATAACTAAAAGCCAGCATGGGTTTGTTAAAAGCAGATTTTGCCAAACTAATTTTATTTCATTCTTTGACAAAGTGACTAATTAGTAAACCATAGAAACGCTGTGGACATAGTATACTTAGATTTCAGTAAAGCATTCGACAGTAGACCATAACCTACTTCTTGATAAGCTAGAAAAATGTGGGATAGACAACATCACCATCAGATGGATTTGTAACTATCTGACAAACCGTACTCAATGTGTAGTCCGTAATGGTACTACATCTACATAGAATGAAGGAAGCAGTGGGATATAGTGCAGATGACATCAAGCTGGCAGGAATAGCTAACACCCCAGAAGACAAGCTCAGGATCCAAAAGGATCTTGACACACTTGAACAATGGGCCCTATCCAACAAAATGAATTTTAAAATAAAAAAAAGCAAAGTTTTACATTTAGGCAAAAAAACCCCCAAAGGTATAAGTACAGATTAAATGAAACATGGCTCAAAAACAGTAACTGTGAGAGAGACCTTGGAGTCCTAGTGGATGAGCATTTAAATATGACCCAGCAGTTTTCCAGTATTTGAGGGGCTGCCACAAAGATTTATTTTCCAAAGCACCAGAGGGCAGGACAAAAAACAATGGATAGAAACTAACCAAGGAGAGAAGCAACCTGGAATTGAGGAACTTTCTAACAGTGAGAACAATTAACCAGTGGAACAGTTTACCTTCAGAAGTTGTGGGTACTTCATCACTGTATGTTTTAAAGAAGAGACTGGACAGTCACTTGTTTGAAATGGTATAGGATCTCCTGCTTGAGCATAGGGCTGGACTAGAAGACCTCCAAAGCCCAACTCTATTCTAAATTCTAGGTGTGGATTATTATGAGGATGTGGTGTCTTCCCTTGAAGGAATTCCTATTTCTTTGATGGAGCCAAGTGTTAAGATTGTATGTTTATTTTGAAGTTTGCTGGCAGTTCAGATGGCAGATAAAGGGAGTGGGGGCAAATCAGAGGGTTTTAACTTCCAACATTCTTTTCTATGTTCTTTTCTATTTAGATTCTAACATTTTTCTAACAAGATAATGTGTGTGAATTCATAGATACTCAAAAAACAGTCCTTACATTCTATACTCTTCCCCCTTGATCTCTTTCAGAGATTCCTTATCTTTGAGAGCAATTGTTTTAGTAAATGGATGAAATTTGATTCATTGTTTATTCTACTGGTAAAACAAAGCACTAGATGCAGTGCAATAAATAAAGGCTTATTACATCTCTAAAATGTTCCTGGGTGTACCAAATCAAAGTTTTCTAGTAATTTTCAATTTGTTGGGAAGATTAACAGTAATAATGATGTAGAAGAAGTAAACAACTTATTTCCATTTTTTTTCTGTTCTCTTTACCCATAATTAAATCCAATCATCTAATGTTTTAACTCTATTCAAAACATTTCCCATATTTAGTTATTCATTGAAATTTTCTTAAAATCAATTTACATTTAAATATCTAAAACATTTCCTTTATGTTGATCATCCCAAACATTTTTATAGTTCTCATATTGAAAAAGAAAAGAAGAAAAGAAAAGAAGAAATACTGTCTTATTTGGAGGGCTCATCCCTCTTAAACTAAAATCTTTCTAATTCTTCAGCCATATTCAAACAAGTGTTTAATTTTTAAATATTCCCTCTGCTACACCCCGTCATCTAATTCCTCAATTCTCACTTTAGTCCTCTTCTTTTGCCAAGCATCTTTCCCAATCAATATATTCCATTGCATCAAAGAGTCTTTCCATAATATTGTAAATGTTGTAGATATAGTAGGCAAATCAAACATCATGTCTTTGTAAAAGGTTTTGCCTCTTCATATTCATTGAAGATTTCTCTCATCATCCCTTGTCTCCCTGTTTCTTGTGGTACTCCCAACAGCTCAGCAATCCATTTTGTCAAATCCTTTTCCTTATCCTCAAATTTACTTTGTGGTCTTAGAGCAGCGGTTTTCAACCTGTGGGTCGTGACCCCATTTGGGGTCGAACGACCATTTCACGGGGGTCGCCAAACAACGCAGTCCGCCATTTTTTTTCCGCCATTTTCCCCCCTTTTCCTTAGCAGTGTTACTCCCTCTTATTCTATTGACTTTTGAAAGCCAATAAAATAGACTCTATTCAAGAGACTCTATTCTATTGGCGTTCGAAAGCCAATAGAATCTATTGGCTTTTGAAAGCCAATAGAATAGACTCTCTTTAAAAGAGTCTAATTCTATTGGCTTTCAAAAGCCAATAGGAATTGTCCAGGCTGTCTCTGCCCTGCTGAGCCCGCCAAAAGTCCCAGTCTGCAAACGGTGCTGCAAGTTGTCTGCAGCTAAGGCGAGCTTTCTGGACATTTCCACCCCTCCCTGCTGAGCAACTCCTAAATGTAAGTAAAAGAGGGCCAGGGGTGGGAGGTGGGAAGCCAGCAGGCGCAGGGAGGGTTGCTGGCGTGCATGGGGCCCGGCGGGTGCTTACTTCCCTTGGACTGGCTCAGCTGGTGGCCCAGCCGGTGGTCGCCCTGTGTCGTTGCTGCCGCTTGCCATGGCTGCCCAGGAGCACCTGGGTCTGCCTGCCACTGCACCAAATGTGCGGTGGCCAAGGTAAGGCTAGCGGAGCAGCGATGGGCGCAGGGAGGGTTGCTGGTGTGCGTGGGGCCCGGCGGGTGCTTACCTCCCTTGGGCTGGGCCAGCTGGTGGCCCAGCCAGTGGTCACCCTGCGTCGTCGCTGCCGCTTGCCATGGCCGCCCAGGAGCGCCTGGGCTTGCCTGCCTCCACACCAAACGGGTGTCTTGCTCTGCGATTGCCGGCTCCGCACAAAAGTTTCTTTTTCTTTCCTTTTCTTTTCTAAATTCTACCCCCCTTTCTCCCTCTCTCCTGTCCCCTCTCCCATTCTTTTCTCTCCTCTCCTTCCCGGTGGCGAGATTCAGCCGGCTGAGGGGGTCGCTCTAGCTTGAGCAGGAGAGCCATCTCTATGCTCCTGGGTCACGTGTGGTCGTGCGTGTGGGTCACATGTGGTCACGTGGGTGCGTGCGTGTGGGTCACGTGTGGTCACGTGGGTGCGTGCGTGTGGGTCACGTGTGGGTCACATGGGTGTGTGCGTGGGTCACGTGTGGTCACGTGGGTGCAGGGGGTCGTGGCATTAGGAAGGTTGAGAACCACTGTCTTAGAGTACAAGTTATCTTTTCCATGTTCAATGTTTCTTGTAAATCATTCTCCACTTGAGTCTCCACTAGCTTATATTCAGTTGTCTGCTTTACATGATTTCTCTCTTTTTTTGTTTTCTGATCATTTGATTGTTGTGACATTAAATTGAGAATGCATTCACTTAAATTTTCAAATTCATTTTTAATTTCCTCATGGTTTGAAGTTAATACCATTTGCATTTGTTGTAACATTTTCTCCTGGTAAGTATTTTTTTTTCTTGGTATGTTCTTTCTGCAGATCTCTGATGCTCCATAATGACCCAAAATCCTTTCTCTGCCAATCACTTTAAAGTCTCAATTTAAAAAATATTTATAATCCAGGCAGGTCAATTTTTTCTAAGCTTTATAGTTATCGCTTTGTAGGCAGTCCACAATGTTTTCTTTTTGTTTAATCAAAGCTCTGAAGGTCACGGCAACAGGCTTTTCTTTCTGGGCTGTATATTTAGGGCAGTATTTTCATCCACCACTAGATGTCAGCACCAATTTTCTTTCAATTTTCTGTATTATTTTCTCGTAAACGTAATTCGTCGCTTCCGTTTAGAGGAGGGTGGAACACACACCCTCACTTTCAGAGGATTTTTTACTTCTACGGTTTTTTCTTTTTTTCTCAGGAAATCAGTCAGGTAGAAGAGAGAAAATCCATATTCTTACCCAGTTCAGTCACTCTGTTTACAATCATGCTTTGTTTAGTGCTTTTTGGCTTTGGCTGCATGTAGCTTTGGCTAGACTCATGAATGATACTAGCCTTTCTTCTGTTGGTTTTTGAAGAGCTTTCCCCAGACATCCGGATCAACTACCATCTCCCCAGGATCAACAGGGCTTCCCTCCTTCCTTGCCACCTCTCCGGGATAGCTTTGGGCCCATTTAGGGTCCACAAACAGACAGAAATCAGAAATCCCTCAGCTGTTGCACTACCTGCACAGAACCAGAAGCCCAGGGTAATGGGGGGTAATGGGAGGGCAGAGGCCCTCCACACAACAGTCCCAATTTTTCAAGTTACCCCTTTGGAAAATTAATTATAGTTGCTTTTAAGAAGTGCAGATTTTTTAGTTTTGTACCCTATGCTCTATTTCTTATAGCTCCTCTCCAGAAAATAAAACTGTCAATGTGCCAGCCAGCAAAACCCTGTAGGACAATTCATTATTCTATTTTTTCATTTCCATTCTGTTGACCTGAACCTGAAGCTTTTCATCCTTACTAAAGCATCAATGTCTCATGTGAGTTGACAAATTTGTCAGAAGGTATGGTTATGGTTATCAGAAGAAAGGAAATAGTGCTTTGGAAACTCTGCCTTTGTAGTGGGTAAAAACTGGCTGCCATTATGCAATCCAATCTACCTCAAAAGTCCAATAGATATTTCCTTTTTCTTCCATCTATCTTCCTCAAATTGTAGGAGGTTCAATCAATCAGAATAGAGCTGGAAGGAAGCTTGGAGATCTTCTAGTGCAACCCCTTACTCAAACAGTAGATCCTATACCATTTCAGAGAAGTGGCTGTCCAGTCTCTTCTAAAAATCTCTAGCGATGAAGCATCCACAACTTTTGAAGGCAAGCGGTTTCACTGGTTAATTGTTTTCACTGTTAGGAAGTTTCTCCTTAATTCCAGGTTGCTTCTCTCCTGGATTAGCTTCCATCCATTGTTTCTTGTCTTGCCTTTTGGGCCTTTGGAAAATAACTTGATTCCTTCTTCTTTGTGGCAGCCCCTCAAATACTCGAATACTGCTCTCATTTCACCTTAATGCTTTTTTTCTCTAGACTAGCCATATCTAGTACCTGCAACCATTCTTCATATGTTTTAGTCTCAAGGCCTTTAATCATCCTGGTTGTTCTTCTCTGCACTTTTTTCAAAGTCTCAACATCTTTTTTGTAATATGACCAAAACTGGACACAGTATTCCAGGTGTGGTCTTACTAAGGTTTTATAGAGCAATACTAATATTTTACGTGCCTCTGTTTATACAACCAAGAATTGTATTTGCTTTTTTGGCTGCTGCAGCACATTGCTGACTCATATTTAAGTGATTGTCTACTAGCACACCAAGGTCCCTCTCACAGTTACTGTTTTTGAGCCAGGTTGGAAATTGTCAATTTATCTTGGGCCTGATGTTAAAAGGAAACTTGGTGGTCTTTTGTGGGGAGTGCTGCATTGACAAGTTCAGAAAAATGGTAATCACTAAACAGTCAAACAGAAAGCGAGAAATATTTTGTATAGTCCTTAACAGCTTTATTTTAATTATAAGCCAGCCTAGTTGCCCAAATGCAAATATCTACACTTGGTACTTGCAAGAAGACTGTAAGTTCCTCAAACAATAGCTGTTTCTTTCCAGTTATCTGCCTGCTCTCTCTTACTACTGTGTTTCCCTGAAAATAAGACCTATCCCGAAAATAAGCCCTAGCTTGATTTTTACATGTGCACCCAATATAAGCCCTATCCCCCAAATAAGCTCTAGTGTTAAAATAAAGCTAGGGCGGGGGGGTTAGGGGGTGGAGCTGCCTCACACGCCCCACACCCGTTTACCTTAGAACTGCTGCAGCCAGGCCTCCCATGCCCCAACACCTGTCGCGCTGCTGCCTGAGTTCTTTTGCGGCTACATGCCACGCGGCACATTGTGTCGCTGCTGTCAGTTGCAGCATAAGGCCACATGGCTTGTCGCACCCACTTGTGATCAGTGTGACGAGCCTTACAGCCTCCTGCCACAAGTGGCAGCATCAGCAGGATGTGCTGTGTGGCCTTGTGCCACAAGCAGCAGCAGTGCGATTGGCGCGACAAGCCACGCAGCTTGCAAGTGGTGGCAGTGGTGCAATGTGCCATTTAACATGCGGATGCAAACAGCTGCAGAGGAAATCAGGCAGCGGTGCAATAGGTATCGGGGTGTGGGAGGTCTGGCTGCAGTGGTCCTAACATAAGTGGGTAAGACATCCCCTGAAAATAAGATCTGGTGCCTCTTTTGGAGGCAAAAAATATATAAGACCAAGTCTTATTTTCGGTAAAACATGGTAGTATAGCAGAATGAATAGGTAGTTGGTGACTCATCTCAACATCCACTCAGAGAGTCTTTTTTTTCCTCTGTCTCTGAAAACCTTGAAAATAACAGAGAATGGGACAGCTTGGCTTGCATGCTGAGGAAAAGGTCATCCAGAATAACTACAATATCTCCTATAAAAATTCTTCAGATTGTTGGTGCCTGGTAGAGCAAAGTAGTCAGTTTGGGTCTGAATTATGAAAAGAGCAGGCAGATGTAGATAGGAGTTGTATAGGTATATACAACTTAACAACAGGTCAACTATTTTTTTTTATTAAAAGTTTTATGAAGATTACAGTATAAACCCCCATACCCACCCCAAAACCCCACCCTCACCCTCCCCCACTTCCCAGAGCTGAACACAGGGTTACAAATATAATAATCAAAATCTATCTAGCATTAACCAACTATTAAAATAACCAAGTCCATAATGCGCTTTAACTCCCCTTTAACACAAATTTAAACAAATTAAAATTAAACACAATAATAAACATATTCATAACCTAAATATTAAACAATACAATACTAATATTANTCTTGGTTTCTTCCCCGCCCATATAAACTTGTTAATCCCCTTCTGCCATTCTTCCAAATTAGCATCTTTTTTCAAAATAGGTATCATTTGAAACAAAAAAAGAAACTTTGGAAGAATATTCATTTTCACTGCTGAGATTCTCCCCAGCAGAGATAACTGTAATTTTTTCCAATCATTTAATTCCTTTTGCACTTTTACCTATAATGTCTCATAATTATTTTTATACAATTTAGCATTAGAAGCTGTAATATAAACTCCCAAGTATTTTACCTTTCTCACTATTTCGAAACCTGTCAACTTAACTAATATATCTTTATCCTTCATAGACATATTTTTCGGTAATATTTTAGTCTTATTATTATTTACCTTAAAACAAGAAACTTTCCCATACTGAACTATAATTTCCACCAAGTCCTTTACTGAGTCTATCGGTTGAGTTAGTGTCAGCACCAAATTGTCAGCAAAAGCTCTTAACCTATAATCATTCTTATTTACATTTATTTCCTTTATTATAGGTGATTCCCGAATTTTAATTAATAAAATCTCCATTGTTAAAACAAATAGCAATGGAGATAGTGGACATCCCTGCCTTGTACCCTTCTCAATTTTAAATGCCTCTGTTAACCCCCCGTTAACTATGACTTGTGCCGATTGTTGTTGGTAAATAGCCCTAAGAGCAAACAAATTTTTTTCCCCAAAATTCATTTTCTCTACGACTTGCAATAAAAACCGCCAGTCTAAAAAACCGCAGGGATTTGATTATTCTTATCCAAATATTCAATTAAATTAACAATTTGTCTTACATTATACTTCATATATCTTCCAGTTATAAATCCAGATTGATCACTATGAATCAATTGCCTCAAAACTTGCATTAATCTATTTGCCAATATTTTTGAAAAAATCTTGTAGTCTATATTCAATAATAATTCTTGGGCTGAGTCAAATCCTGACCCTCTTTGGGATCAGTGATATGAAAGCCCTTCTCCAAGATGGAGGTACCTCTGCCCCCAACAAAATACTATTAAACAGATCCTTTAATGGCTCTATCATTTCATCAGATAACATCTTATAATAAATTGCTGTTAATCCATCTGTACCGGGAGCCTTACCAACCTTTAATTGCTTGATTGCTCCAATAATTTCCTCAGAAGTAATCAAGCAATTCATCTCCTCCTTTTGATTATTTGATAATCTAGGAAAGTGTGCCTGCTGTAGATAATTCTCTATTTNCTACTTTCCCAAGTCTGTCCTCTAATCTTTCAACATTTTCCACCACCTCGTCCACCCGTCCATCTAAGCGTTCTACGTGAGCTGCTAAACCTTGAAAAGCTAACAGTATATCCTGTCTCATTTCATTGTTCTTCTCTTCAAAAAGCTCAGCTGTCTCTATTCTGATCTGTTTCGCTGTATTCATCAAAGCATCCTGCAAATCCTTAAGTGTAAGTGATGGCGGTGGGGGAGAAGGAGGGGGCGTCTTTGGCTTAGGTTGCTGTGAAGTTTGAACAACCGGAGAAGAAATCTGACCTTTCAAAGGAGCAGAAATTCCAGTACGTTTTGAAGCCATCTCTTAAAAAAAAAAAATCTTGTATAATCTTGTAAAAGCAATAGTTGCAAGATATGTGTATAAGAAAAAAGAAAAAACAATAATAATAAAAAAAGGAAAAAGGAAGCTTGCAATTTACATAAATTGTTTCCTTGTCTTCACTTAAACGTCAAGTAAAAGTGAAAGTCTCTTAAGTATCACTTCAAACAAAAGAACGATATTCCGCGGCCATATTTTTTCTTCTTCTTGTAGTTTAAATAGTAAATGAAGATACTTATTTATCTTCTGAGTTAAAGTCCCAAATTAACCAAATTCCAATCTTCCTGATCAGCTCCGTCTGCTTTTAATTTTACTCACAGTCTTTTCAATTAGCAGATGTGGAAGCAGCGTCTGGCTTTGTTCCTAAGAACAAAGGCGGCCCGAGGTGCGGAGAAAACTCAGAATCCGAGGGAGTTCTCACCTTCGTCCTCCAAAGAAAATTTTTTAGAGGACTAGGGAACTCAACCTCTATCCAGGAAAACTCACCTCCTCCCCTTCACCCGGGGAGAGAGGTTCCAAGCCATGGAACAGCTGTTGAGCGCCGTCCCTTCAGGCTTTAACGCATCCCCAGGGCAGACGGCTTAGAAAAAAGCCGCCATCGGCACGGCAGTCACCACCGGAAGCCAACAGGTCAACTATTAATGTCGTTATAGAGTCCCAATGGGGTTTGGAAGGCTGAAACAATCAGCCCAGGAAAATAAAAGTAGGGTTCTGCTACGTGTGGTAATATACCCCCTTGCTCCCCCTCAGCATGATATAAAGTGCAGGGCTAAAGTTCTATTGGAATAGAATCAAATTCCACAAAGTGATGGAAGAGATTGTTATTCTTTTTTAAGTCAATTAAAATAGCTGGTGATAAAAAGGAACTTCTGCCTCAGTTTTTATTTTAGAATAGTTCCTTTCAATATATTACCTTCTCAGTTTTTGGATAATTGATAGATACTTTCTTTGCTTTACTTTGGATTGTCAGGATCACAGGAGTACATGAGAGTTAGATTATTCAATAAGAAACACTGGTGATGTCTCACAGAGCTTTGGTAATTGTAGGAAATAATTAGTTTCCTACAATTAGTTTCCTTTTGGAAATGTTTCTCTTCTCTCAATCAGCTGGAATCAATTATATTTTTTTGTATAGACATTATTTGCTTCCATCATCAGAATATGCTTAAGGGTGTTGGATAAGGAAAGTTAAAATCATTTGCGTGCATGATATAGTTATTTAGTTACATTAGTGTTATAAGATTGTAAGTGTTGTAAGAAAATATTGAATAATTATTATAGTGATGAAAAAAGAGGACATTTATCCTACCTTAGCTCCTCCCTCCTGATTAATTCCAATACAGTGTCCATCTTCCACCTACTACTTTGTCTCAGCTTCTGAGTCTAAATGCAATTATTCCATTATTTAACTGTTACAATTCTGCAAGACATTTTCTGTCCCTTCCATAGAAAAGGTTAAACCAATGATTATGTAACAAATAATGGAATCTATAAATTAAGAAACTGAGTTCATAATGCTTATTCTGCTGGATCATTTTTTCTGAGTAGACACTAATCATGAAATAGATTCAGCCAATGAGTTGGTTTGTCTGAGCCATTTCCCACTAATTGATTATTGTATCTTTATAGCACTACTTAGCCATTGCTGAAATGGTTTAAATCTTGTCCTCATTGCTGTTATTTTGGCATGGGATGATTCTTGAAGATGCTACAAGTTGCTAGTAGGAAATTGCTATATTATGATTGGATTTAAAATATCAACTCCAATGACAATTCCATTATTTCCTACTATCCTATGCATGTTCAAAAATTCTTAGAAAATTTTCTCATCTATCTTACAATAACCATGTAATTCAGGGGTGTCAAACTGCTGGCCTGTGGGCCAGACGTGTCGTTGGGAAACCACGCCCACCCCATTGCCGGCAATGGCGAAAAAGCTCCGATACGTCACGTGACGTCGCAAGTTTGACATGTCTGATGTAATTAAATAACTATATCATGTGTACGGAAATTATTTAACTTTGCTTATCCAATATTCTGATGATGGAAGCAAATAATGCCTATGCAAAATATATAACTGATTCCATTTGATGGAGAGAAAAAAATATGCCATAAAAGGAAACTAATTATATGATTGCCATTGCCTACAATTACCAAACCTCCATGAACCATTACTAGTGTTTCTTGTTGAACAGTCTAACTATAATGTACTCCTGTGACTCTAGGACATTTAGGCATCGACACTTGGCCATGCCAATTTCACCCCCAGCCACCCGCCTCAGCTGATTCAAAGCTTTCCTCCTCTACTAGTCATCCCCTGGCCATTGTCCACTGCCTATGATCCCCTGGCCCTCTGCCCTCCACCCTTAGTCCCTGCCCATTCACCCAGGTACCGTTTGACCGGGTGTTTTGTTGCACAGAACAAATAGCCCCCATCCAATCAGGTAGCGGGCAGAAACAATGATGCTGTGGGTGTAGTGTGTGATTGACAGTGGGCAGGACAATCACAGGGACTGTGTGTGGGGACCAGCAGTGGGCAGGATGATCACAGGGACTGTGTGTGGGGGCCAGCATTTTAAGCCCTACGTTGCTTCACAATTTTTTTTTAAAAGGGCTGCACTTTCAGACCAATTGGGTAGCTCCAGAGCCATGGTTCTGACAGGTTGTGCAGAGGGGGACAGGAACCAAGTTATAAAAAGGTGTCGGAAACTACAAAGCTGCAGCGCGAAAGCATCCTGCTGCTCGGCCACATGGATCTGTGGGAAAAGAAAGTGCATTTTGGAGAGAGAAAAAAATGGAAATTGTTCATAGGGGGCATGTGTGCTTAAGTGTGTTAAACCAATACAATATTTACCTAATGTTACCTTCATGTGTAAGTCTCCATAAGTCCCCCAATCTGCCCTTGCCACCATTTATTTTCTAAAAAAATCTTCCTAAGAGATACCTAAAGAGACATCTTCACAGAGAACCTTACTTTATATTTATTCCCAACTCTTAGGATGACATGTCTAATGAAGTGAATATTAAAATCATCATTTACTTTAACCTTATCATATCATAAATAGTCATCCTGTCCAAATCTTAATTCATGGCCCTCTAGCTTGAGTAACATCTTATTTTGGAGGATCACCCACTCTTTTAGCCAGACCAAAAAACAGGCATTAAATTACAATTTTAAATCTGTTAAATCCAAATCTCTAATTATCTTAGCAGCTTGCAATAATTTATATCTTCTTTATTTTTTTCTTGCCATATAAACTTAGAGATACCTATCTGCCATTGTTTAAATGGAGTATCATAAGTATTGATAAAGCCTGAAACAAAAAAAGTATCTTTGGTAAAACATCTTAATAAGTCTTTTTAATATCATTCCAAAGAGGCACAAAATTATTTTGAAACAGTTTAGCATTTATATTTGTTAATATAACCCCGAGGTATTTCACCTTTTTCTCCGCCTTACAACCCAACTTCTTAAAAAGCATTGTTATTTTCTATTTATTTTAAAGCCCACTAAAGCTCCAAACTCATTTAGTTTCTTTATCAAATATTCTATATTAGTTTTTGGGCATTTCAAAAATATAATTAAATCATCAGCAAATGCTTTCAATTTATAAACTTCCTTTTTGATATTTGTAACTGTTATTTTCTCATCTTGCCTAATATTCCTATTCAAAGCTTCCAATACCAGTATAAACAACAGAAAAGATAAGGGGCATCTTTGCCTCGTACCTTTTTGATTTTCACATAGTTTAGTTAAATCTCCATTAATAATAATCTTTGCTTGTTCTGACGTATAATCTGCTTTAACCCCTTGAATAAATTTCTCCCCAAAAGCCGTATCTTCCAAAACTTTAAACATAAAAATCCAATTTAAATTGTCAAAGGCCTTTACTGTATGCAAAAACTATTAAAGCTGCCTGTTTCTCATGATATTGCAGGTATTCAATAATTTTCAAAACGGTCCTCACATTGTCTCTTTAACTGTCTTGTTGGCAAAAAGCCAGATTGAGCTTAATATATATATGTCTGTAAAACCTTCTTCAATCTTTCTGCCAAAATTGCAGTGAAATGTTTATAATCATTATTTAATAATGAAATTGATCTATAGTTTTTTACACTTTTCTGGTAATAACACAATATTACCTTCTTTCCAGGTTTGAGGTATCTTTGTTCCCTGTAATACTCCATTCATTATATCCTCTAGTCTAGTGCAGGGGTGTCAAACTGCCGGCCCACGGGCCGGATGCATCATGGCAAAACTGCGCCCACCCCATTGCTGGCAATGGAAAAAAAAGTTGTGATACGTCGCAACACATTATGTGACTTTGCAAGTTTGACACTTCTGCTTTAGTGGCTGAAGGAGTTGATTCTAAAAGCATTTATAATGTTGGCTTGTAAGATCATCTAGACCTAGAGTTTTACCTGATTTCATTTTTAATAGTTTCTGGTATTTCAAAAGTAGTTACTGGTTCATTCATAAGTTGTCTTTAAGCTTGTGAAAGTTTAGGTAAATATTGTCTTTGCAGATATTCGTGTACTTTATGCATATCAAGTTCCTGCTTCTTGTAAAGATAGAGTAAGAAGGCTCTACCTTCTTGTTAACTATGTTAACTATGTCACTTGTATATTCTGCATCCAGAAAAAACTTCATGGTGAGTCAAACTTTCTGTTTCTTCAGAAAGAATTGCCAAAAAAAAGAAAGGACAACTCTGCTTAATTGTCTTGTCACTGATCAAATTGAGAGGTAATTTAGATCAAAGTCAGCCTACGAATTTGACTAATACTATTAAGGGTTTTATATGCAAGAAACATTTAAGTCACTTTTTGTTCGACACTGTTTTTCAGACTTCTTGAAGAGACCATTGGAGAACTTTGTGAAAAAATTACGAATACCAGTGTATGTGATTCGAATGGAGCAGCGTTCTGGACTCATCAGAGCCAGATTGAAAGGAGCTGCTGCCTCCAAAGGCCAAGTCATTACCTTTTTAGATGCTCATTGTGAATGCACTCTAGGTTGGCTTGAGCCTCTGTTAGCACGGATTAAAGCTAACAGGTGGTTATTTTATAAAATGTGTTAAAGATTAATATTTATTAATTTAGTTAAATGTGTTTATAACAATACTCTTTCAAAACAATGATTAAAGTTTGTAGATCCTTTTGAGGCTTTTGTTGTGCAGTAGAGCATGTTTTGACAAAAATAAGCAACAGAACATAACCATATTTAAATGAGTTGTGTGTATATACTGGATTGAAATTCCTATAATTTCAACTATCATTGCTTTTCCTCAGTCTTTTTTTTTAATACAAATGCTTTTTTAAAGCGAAGAAGACTTTAATATGGGTCCATCAAATGTTAATGCTGTAGTTTGCTACTATTTTACTTTGAAAACTGTAGAGCTTCAAAGAATCTCACATGTTTTGTGTGGAATATTAGTTTGTTAAAGCTAACTGGATATAATCTTTGTAATATTTCATCCTCTACTTCTGAATCTAAATAAGCGTCCAGATGATTTAGTGACATATAGGGCTCTAATAGGCTTGTCCTCATTATAGTTAGTCTCCAATGTTTAATAAGTAGAATGAAAATCAATTAATAATAAGCTGCATAATTGCTCCTCGCAGTGAATAACACATAGCACTGTTATTATCTTTTGTCTATAACAATCCATGTCATTTATTTCTCTAGGAAAATTGTAGTTTGTCCTATCATTGATGTAATCAGTGATGACACATTTGAATATATGGCAGGCTCTGATATGACTTATGGAGGATTCAACTGGAAGTTAAATTTCCGATGGTATCCTGTTCCTCAGAGAGAAATGGATAGAAGGAAAGGTGATCGGACTCTTCCAGTTAGGTAAAGAAAACTGATTCTTGATTAAACTGAATAGTTTAATAGATATTCAGTTTGATGGATATTCCTTTGAGGTTTAGAAATAAGTACAAGGCTCTGTGATTAATGAATTAATTAATTATATTTCTCAGAAGATCACAATCAAACAGTCTGAAACCACTAGTCCATTTCCAAAACCAGAGGAAGATGGAAACTATTCCTCCACTCAAAAATAATAATCTTTAAGCTGTTACACTGTTTAAACCAATAAGTCATGTTTTATGAGATGGGCAATATGAATATGACAAATAAGTAAATAAAATTTGAACCATAAGTTTATCATAATTATGCATTTGTAATGCATTTGTAATGGCTTCACAACCTTTCTATGATTTCCACATCAGCTTCCCTATGATCTCCATATCATGCCTGTGGAAATTTATTCCTGCCAATTTCTCACCTAGCTGGTTGAGAAAAGCTGACAAACACCATGCAATTCAGAATATTTTTGAAGACAGTATAGCAAGAAATGGATGTTGTTGGTTTATTTTCAAATTAAGAAGTTATTTATTAATAAAATTTATATGGACATGCAACATACTCAAGAATTCCAGTATTAAAACCAAATAATACATTTGCAATAATTAATGCCTTTGTGTTTGTATATAGTGATGAGAATACGGAGCTAAAATGATAAATTATTTGTTTTGCATTACTGGATACCAATACTATTATGAGTTTGTTTTAAAAGATCATTTATAAATATATGAACAAGTTATAATGAATATGTAAATAATTAAAAGTTTCAAATATTTTTGGAATAGGTAGTCCTCAGGTTGTGGCTCTAATTAGGACTAAGCTTTCATTGTTAAGCAAAGTGTTCATAGTGAAACTTCACATGACTGCATTATTTAGTAGTGGGAGTTCCAATAGTCCCAGTTGTGATTGTTAGGCCAGGACTTCTGCCCTATCATACTTACCCACAACTTCTACTCTTACATCTCCTCCCCCCCCCATTTCTGCTGTTTTGACCACCCTGCACTCCATTGCTGCTGCCTATCCCCGTTGCTTCTCCATGTGGCTTCCCCCCAAGGCCTCATATACTTCACTGTAGCTTTTCAAGACTTTGGAAAGTCCTCACAAAGGATCAGCAGCTGCCTTTGCTGGGTACCATTCATCAAAAACAGGAGAAAGAGGGCAGCAAAAGTCAGGTGGGGCAGCTGAGGTAGAGGTTAAATTGCAGAATGAGGAAAAGGGAAAAGATGGAGGGAGATGGAAGAGAAGTAGGAGTTGGTAATGAGTGGCAAGGGATGTCAAAAATATAGGCAAATTGCCATGCATCTGAATTTTGATCATGTGATACTGGGAAAGCTCAATGGCTGGAACTTCAGAGACTGATGGGAACTACTATTCATTCAGTACCTTTTAACTGTCACTGAACAAATGGTTGTAACTGGAGGACTATCTATAAAATAATTGTAACTTGAGGTTATCAGGATAGTGTTGGCTTGCAAGATAATCTCTAGTTTAGACATTTTGGCTTGTATAGGGTAGTATGAATATTTTTGGGTGAAATGAAGTTTCAATACATTTGTGGCATACTGGCCAAAATGTGATCGCGCTGATAATTACTTTTCCAAAATATTTGCAGGAAATGCTGCATAAGATACAAGTATGACTGAGGTTGGTAACCTAGTCAGTAACTTTTCTATGTTACCAAAAAGTGTTACTGTAATGTAAAACTCTTTTTTTTTTTAAACACATTTTATTGGTTTTTTTTATTCTTAAGACAAAGTACTCAGGACACACCGTGGTGTTAGGGTAATCAAACATTCAAGAATAAAAACCATATGTAAATATCTCAACTCAATACATTCAATGTCCCCTCTTTATTTCCCTCAAATAGCATAATACATTTAAAATGTTCCATTTCTAATTTATATTTCTATAACTGCTAAACCTGTTTTAAAACTTTGTAAGTTTACAATTACCATAATCAAATTTAACTTTAAATCAACAAATTATCAATTCAGGTATCCCTTCCAAATATATTCTAATTCTTAATCTCTCGCATCCCTCATTTTATCACAAGTCTCATTTATTTCTTCTTCCACTACACAATACATATCCTAATTAAAATAAAATATTAATCTACCCTATATATATATAATCCATCAATCGATCAATCTCTTAAAAGTAACAAAATAATATTAAGCCTAAAATCATTTCAATTCATTAAACAAGATTCAAATTTTATCCAATTAATTATCATGCCTTATCACATCTATGTTATCATACAAAAACATCATCTTACTAATTTAAAACAATTAATTATTGAAACAGTCCAAATCTAAAAAGCCACCATTTTTTCTATTCCAATACATAATAATTTTCATCAAAATAAACCTATTATTCCACAAAGTACATTCTTAATCTATTTTAAGATATCTGTTCTAATAATCACCCCCCTATTTTTTCCCCCTTATTTCTAACTCTAAATCTTAATCCTTAAAACAGTCCATAAATCAACTGTGCCTTTTAATCCATTACAGATAGTTTGAAATTTCTCTTTTCAGTCTTATTCTGGCCTTCTTTCTATGCCAGGCAGGCTTCCCTAACCAAGCTTCCCTTTCAGCCGATAAATCTCTCTTTATTGCTTGCAGTGCCCTTTGGAAAGATAGTAGTCCCATCCTCTGCATTAGGCCTCTATTTCTCTCATCCTTAAAGCTTCGTTGCTTTAAAGTTTTAAGTCTCAATCTTTGGTTCTTCTGATCCTCAAAGCTATAGATGAAATGTTTGTAAGGTAAAGTCTCTTTTTTCTCAGTTGTTTCCTTTTCTAGTATGTTTTGATTTATAGGATGGTCAGATATAGTCTGGAGATCAGTTTGAATGTTTGAAGTGAAACTTCTGGTTCTTAATTCTGAAGTAAACTCTTTCATTGTAGCACATATTTCTGCAGTAGCCTCATAAATCTTTTCCAATATAAGTTTGCAGTTTAATTGTAAATGAGATTTCTCCATTTTGATAGTAGTTGAAGAGTGTCTCTTTTTTCTTTCTTTTTGTGGAGGCTGTATTTAATAAAAGTTAAATACCCCCACAGTTCCCACTGCTGCATCAGCTTATCTTTTCTCTTCAAAAATAATTTGAAGGTCAATCCTATTCCATCTCCAAAGAATAACCAGAGGTTGCAGTATTAGGTTTTCGCCACTAGATGTCCAGTAGATTTTAAAAAAATCTTTTCCAGACATCATTTCCCCCCTTTTTTCTATCTTTTAAAATATAAAAAAAGAATGTGAAAAATGTGAAAAAAGAAATAATCTTCCAGCATGAAATAATAGTAGAGCTCTTAAGAAAAAGTTTTTTCTGTACCCCAAAACAGATAAAAAGAAAATATAGTATTTGAATTTTTTTTCTATTCTTTTGTTCAATGCCTTTCTTCCCAAACATATAGAAGCTGCTTTTTCCAGACAGGGAAGTAATTCCAACAAAACTCTTACAGGCAAAAAAAGCAAAATAGAATGAAGAGAGGAGCAAAAAAAAAAAATCTCACCCGGGTTCACCACGGTGGTTCTTAATGCTTAGATGTTCTTTGACTTGCGGTTTGGAGCAGCTGGGTGATTGGCCATTTTACTGGCCGATCTTCCTTCTCCGTCGGCCCTCAGAGATGGCTCGGACAGCTGGAGGAGCCACCGCTCCTCCGTAGCCGAGCAAAGCCTTGTCGACAGAAGTCGCACCCTCCAGGGCGACTTTTGACCCGCATAAGGGTCTACCGGCGGAGGGAAACTAGCCGACGAGGAGACGAGTCTCTTCGTATGGCTACAGGCGCCGCGATCCGGAACCGGAAGTCTAATGTAAAACTCTTAATTGATCATAATGTTATATGATCAGTACCTGTGATATCATCTGTTAATGACAACATATGGGGATTTTTAACTTTTTGATTTATAAGTGTTTTATTGATTTCTTTTACACTATTTATTAAGGACATATTGAGAAGAATTTTGTCCTGAAAGTTGACTTATTAATATTTTAAATAAATAAATATGCAATAAAGATCTGGCATAGTGCCCAAAACAAATAGCGTAATGAGAATCAATCTATATAGACACTGTTGCTAACATGAACAGATTTATAACATCTTTGTAACCCATATATTTTTCTATAGCTTAATATAAAGGAATCATTGCATGAACCAGACCAGTCTGTGTGTAGCTGATTGAACTTAATATGTCTTGGCTCAATATTGGTATCATATTTATTTCAGTCAAAGATCAGCATAAAAATTCAGAAAACAATAGCACCTTAAAGCACCATCCATTTTGATGACTTTCTGTGCCTGGGCATATGCTATCCTAATATATTTAATACTAAGTTAAAAAGGAGAAGCCAGTTTGGGGTAATGGTTAAGGCATTAGACTAGAATCAAGAGTTCTAGTCTCATCTTAGGCACAAAGCCAGTTGAGTGATTTTGGACTAGTCACTTTCTCTCCCCTTAGGAAGAAAGGAATGGCAGCCTCTTCTGAAAAAATCATGCCAAGAAAACTGAAGGGACTTGCCTAAGCAGTCTCCAAGAATTAGACACGTATGAATGAAAGGGCGAAAAAAGCTAAGACAATCTAAAACCTGAATTAAAAATAGTCTAAAACCTGAGAATCATTGTGTGGTTTAAAGCTAAAACTATATCTATAACCAAAAACTAAAGAATTATATTCTATTATTTAAAATTCTAAATATAGAGCTGTTAGATGTAGTTAATATGTTAACAGTAAGGTTTTTTGCATCTTGTCACTGAAAGTTTTTGTTTCAGTCAACAAAAACTGTTGGAGAATGTCATCTCTTGCCGATTTTTAATAACAATATGATATAGAATTTGGCAACATTGGAGTGGTAGAGAGGAAAGCTTATACTGTAATAAGAATTCATATACACAGTATTTGCTATGGGAGAGTAAATGAGTATAATTTCATGCGGCATAATGAAGTATGAGCAGTAATTCTACAGTGCCTTTGCCATGAGGGCATAAATGGGTAGCATAGGGTATCTTTTAATACCTGCCAGCAGTATAGCAGTTGGTAGAACATTGCCCTGGTTTAACATTACAGCCCTTTGTGATGGAATTTACAGGTAGTTTTCAACTTACAACCACAATTGAATCTGAAATTTCTGGTTATTGACCAAAGCAGTCATTAAGCAAGATATAACGTGACCTTTTTGCTAACAACAGCAATCCTGGCTTTCCTGGTTGTTGTTAACGAATCACACAAGTTGTTAAGCAGAGTATGGGCTTCTTTATGGGGTTGGGGGAGGCCTGGCAGTATGTGGCCAGGGCCTTCCTCACCCCATGAGTCTGTGGAAACCTACCATGGGCCAGGAAGCCCAGGCCTGCTTCCCACTTTGTGTCCAGGAGGCCTCAGCTGGTTAAAGGCCCAGCAGTATGCATGAAGTATTCCACTTAGCTTTATGTTTTTCTGCAGCTGCTGGCAGGTGTGCCTAGCTGATGTGAGGCATGGCCTTCCTACAGAGGCTGCCTTGTACTGTTTTGCAAGCGAGTGCCAATTCTGGCAGTTGTTTGGAAGACTTCTCCAAATTGTATGAGGAACTTTTGAACAATTGTGAAAATGACACTTGCTTAAAGACAGATGTAAGGTGGACTCTATAGAAAGGCTGCACCTAATATTGTCTGGATGTGCCTGTCAGAAGTTCAATAAAATACAAAAGTAAGTGAAGCAATTTAATGCTGCTGGCCCCTATAACTGACTGAGGTCTTCTGGGCCTGGTGGGGTAAGGAGAAGGCCTGGGCTTCCAGGGCTGCAACAGCTTTATGCGTGCTAAGAGTGGTTGGCTGAGATAGGGTAATGGGGATAGTTGCACTAGTTCTGTGATTGGTCTTAAACCAGGTAGACTGCCTAAAGTCCTGTTTTTATCATGTAAGCATGGCACGTTACAATGACCATAACTTGACAACTGCAATGCATTTCTTAGCAACATGGCAAAAAATAAAGTAAAATTAAACACTATTTATTTAATGAGAGTCGCTTGAGCCACTCAGAGTCTCTGGATAGTGAGATGGGCAGCATATAAATTTTAGTAGATAAATAAATAACAACCGCCTTGCTTAGCAATGGAAATTCTGATCCCAATTGTAATCATAAGTCAAGGACTGCCTATAGTAATCATTAGAGCCTAACTGGGAGCACTCTTTAGCAGACAATAACTTTAAGGTAGCAGAAATAGATAAAGCACTCTATGATCAATAAAAAAATGATTTTCTGAATTACATAGTATAAGCATTTTTCCCACTGGAAGCTTGAAAATATATTCCAAGATATTTCATAATTTTGGTTTTCTCAATTTGAGAATTCAAAACTCTTGTTTTTTCATATTTTTTCTAATTCTTCATCCTTACAATAAATGGCAAAGGATCTCAAAGCACATTTAAAATTTGCTGATTATCCTTAATAAATTATTAGACAATAATTATCTAGAAAATCTCTTTTCTTTCTTTTTAATAGGCATTATTGCTGTTTCCTGATTTTCACAATCATTAATCCAATTAATAAAAGAAGAGGGAGGCTGGAATTGGAATCTATGAATAGCTCAGAATCTAGCTGTTTTGCTAATCTTTTCTTTTTTGTAAAAACTTCATAAAAACCATCTCCACAAAGTTTAATAGACCCAGGAGGTAAAAAAAAAAAAAGTTAATCCTATTGAATTACATGTACCTTAAATAAGAAAAAAAATATTTTATACTATTTTAGTTATAACATTATAAATATGCTTTGATTTTGGAGTAATACAAATTGGATGATAATTATCAACCCTACAAAGCAGACTCCATAATAGACCCCAAAATATATTTATTTAGATTGGTTATTTAGATTTTGCAAGTCTGATTACTCCTCTCCTCATCTCTGTATTACATTCATGTGAATTGCTGGTGGTGGTGGGGAGTGTCTGAGTCATTTTCATAATCCTCCCCTATTGTTTTAATTTAAGCAGTGTTTCACGTTGTTGCTTTTGTAATCTCCATCAAAGTTATTTTCTTTACTCTCTACAGTAGTGCTTCCTGAGTCTGGGTAAATTACCCAAAATTGGGAAACAATGTTTTTTCTTTGGTAACAATACACAAACCCATTATTCAATGACAACCAGGAGTTTAAATAAGGACTCTCTGATAAGCAGTAAAAAGGACTTTTCAATAACCAGTTTGGGTAATGAAAAAAGTTTGTGCTGTACAATAATAGAATGTTGTAGTGAATATCCCCAAAGTTCTGGAGTAAGCCAATGTCTCCTTGTTTCTTAGTGGTCTGATTTTATCTCCATTTTGACTGGCACTCACCATTTGAGTTCATTGTTAAATATTGATAAATATCACATTTCTGTTCAGAAAATTTTATTCTTGTTTTAGGACACCTACAATGGCAGGAGGCCTCTTTTCCATAGACAGAGATTATTTTCAAGAAATTGGAACATATGATGCTGGAATGGATATATGGGGAGGAGAAAACCTTGAGATTTCATTCAGAGTAAGAAATATCCTTTTAAATTCCATGTATTTGGGTGTATTTTCAGTAGAAACAGAAGAATCTTCACATAAATGTTTCTGCAGTGTTATTAAAGGCATACATAAGCCTTGTTCATATGCCAGAATGGAGTGATACAAAGGGAGCACCTGAGAATTCAGTCTGTACAGGTCATGTTTTAATATACAACTATAATTTATTTTGAATTGTATAGGAACTATATTTATTATTTTAAATGATTTTTAATAGTGGTTTTTTTGACATTTTCAGATATGGCAGTGTGGAGGAACTTTGGAAATCGTAACATGTTCACATGTGGGACATGTTTTTCGAAAAGCCACTCCTTATACTTTTCCAGGAGGCACTGGACAAATTATTAATAAAAATAATAGGCGACTTGCAGAAGTTTGGATGGATGAGTTCAAAACTTTCTTTTACATAATTTCTCCAGGTGAGCAAGGCATCTTTAGCATAGAAATCCCAATAATTGAAACTGAGCTATGTAACTTGATACCGATATTATATAATTTTATTTTGGATTTCCAGTTATTTTTGGTTCTTATTTGGGTAATATGTAAAATTTTCTTCAATAATACTTGGCAAAATCGTTTCTCTCAGATGTGGTTAATTACCCAATTTGCCTTTTTGCAGCTTTTGCTGAATATACAAGTATACTAATTGATATCTACTACATTAAGTCCCCTTCATCTGTCAAATTCATAAATTATGGTATTATTGACTTGATGAGTTATTGGCATATACATATATATATGCATGTATATGTGCATGTGTATATGTATGTATGTACGCATGTGTATATGTATGTATTGTATATTATGGCAGTTGGAAATAGACCTGTTTTAAAATGTAATATTTCTTTTAAAGGTCTAACATATGTTTGGCATATCTTTATTTCCTGCACTGAAATATCACTTTCATAATACTATTACTTTATTATACAATTATGCTTTAATATTAACAGTACATATACACTTATGCATGTATATTATGCATGCACAACTACACAATAGTTTATACACTCACACATACACCTACACGTGTGTATGTGTGTGTGAGATATTACTTAATATTATTACTTGGTCAAAATAATGTTAATATTACCCATTCATATAGAATCTAGTTCCTTAACAACTTAAAAACATCAACATAATTATCAAAGAATTCTGAAACATAAGTGCCATCCCAACAACTTTAATGCTACCTGGGCTCCACTGAAAAAGAAGAATCTTTGCTATGTTCCAAAATATCAGATGGGAGAGAATAAGGCACATTCCATAAAACTGGGGCCACAACCAAAAAGTCTGTCTTTGTCCCACTTCTCTCTTCACAAGGGGATAGGAGCCTAAGTAGGTTTTCTCTGCACACATATCTGTACTTCTGTTCTCATTTTTTTGTTTATACTTCTATATCTCTGGTCTCTGTACTTCTAGTCTGCATCTGTGGAGACATAGGTAGTCCTTGACTTACAATAGCTCACTTAGCAACCATTCAAAGTTACAGTGAGCCCCCCAAAAACTACTTATGACTTGGTCTGAAAATTATGGCTGCTCCCCCAATTGTTTGCCCTTACTTGACTGCAGGGACATTACAGTGCCCCCTGCCTCTCTCCTGCCTCCATTTCTCCCCTGGGTCCCCTCAGGTCTTGAGCCTGCTTTCCATCCCACCAAGCCCCCACACTCTCCTTCTCACTTTTCAAAGACCTCTGAAGCTCAGGAGGCCAGGGTAGGGTAGGAGGACAAACCTCTCTCTTGCTGAGCAGCATGGCATTATCCTAGAATTAGCTGCCATTTTTCTGAGTGGTCGCTTCTGGGATTGTGCTACTTTGCTTTGCTTATCTGAGAAATGCAAAGCAAAGCATGCTGCTCTGTTGCTGGGCTGTACAGCGCAATCCTGAAAGTAGTTGCTTAGAAAACTAGAGTTGCTTGTAGGATTGCGACATGCAGCCCAACACTAGAGTGCCCAGTCCTCCTTCCCTATCCCAACTTCCTGAGCCCCAAAGATTTTTGAAAGGTAATTGAGGAGGAAGGTGTGGGGCATAGTGGAGTGGAAAGCATGTTCGAGGCCTGTGGGACCCAGTGAAGGAAAAAGACCTGCAAGGATCCAGTTGGGGAAAAGCAGGTCCAAGCACTATAGAGATCCCGAGGGATGATAAGCAGAGCATGGGTCTCTTAGGGTGTGGGAGTCCTTGGGAAGCCCAGGACAGGTGGGGCTGGGCCTGTGCTAGGCCTCCCAGGACATCCTATTCTCCTTTTAAAAACCTGCACAGTTGTTTAACAACTGCATCAGTGAGAGCAGGGATAGGGGATTATTTAACAAGACAATCTCATTTAATAACCATCACCACTTGCAGATAAAATGTGCAGTCTCCAATATGGTCATAAGTTGAGGACTATCTGTAATCACTTTATGAAAATGTCCAAGTTAGAGAAACTTTTCTTGCACAAAAAGTTGCAACCTAATGATATAAAAAGGTAAGAAACATTGCCTATAAATTTAATTATCTTCTTAACTAAATAATACAATTTAAAGATCCCTTATATTCCCTGCTGTTATTTGTCTGACATCCTGTACACTTAATCTTTTTAAAGAATGTCACTTTCTGCACTTTCATCTAATTTTAGTAGCTTATTGATATACAGGGATTTGAATTCCAAAATAATTGGATTGAAGTTCTAAGTCAAATCAGGGAATGTCCTAGCTATTTTTTAATCAAAATGGCTGTCTCAGCTGCCTTCCCCATCACTTGCACTGCAGCCTGCCACAAGCCAAAGAGGGAGGGGGGATATTAGGGGTAAGAGGGCCTGTTGTAAAAGGGGGGAAAAGGGGGAGACCAGTGCGAACAGGAAGCAGAAGTGTGAACAAGTTTCATCCAGCCTCTTTTGGGGGCCCAGTACCTGGGAATGGAATGTTAACTGCTTTTTGAAGTGTCCTGTTCTCAAAATATCCAGCTACCATCCTAGAAATTTGTGTGGGTTTTCTTCAGATTTGGCCTTCCTTTCGCTGCATACAGTTAGTTGTCTCTAGTAAAAGATCCCTGAAACCTTCAGATGGAAGGTTTTTTATTTTTATTTCCTAGAAGTCAGCTGGGGCAAGGCTGACATTAGGCCAGATCTGCAAAAATGGTCAATCTGGAGCCACCAAGCTACCGTGGGGACTGTGCCACAGATGTCGTCTCATGTGAGTGACTAAGAGGAGGCTGATGCCGGGGGAGAAGCAATTGCCAAGCCCCATGGCTAGGCAGACCCTTGGAATGGGCAGGAGAGGCGGAGGCTAGTGACGAGCAACTGAAACCTTGGTGGTCAATGGGCATCAGCTGGAAAGAAGAATGGGACAAGAGATTCTCCGGAGTGAACCTCACCCGGGGAGGTAAAGGAACCCACTGAAGAGAATCAGGCATGGAGCTTGAAGAGGAAGGGGCCCAGTGACTCAGACCTTGATGGCATGCTGATTGAGCAAGACATGGAAGCATTGAAGGGGACTGTAGACAACCTTTGGGTCCAAGAAGCCCTGGCTTGCATTTCCTTGCAGGCTGTTTCAGCGTCTAGAGATCAAGGAGGGGATGGAGTGATGACGGTTGCTGCAGCGGGGGGGGGAGGAGGCTGACAGGAGCCCAAATCCAAGCACCAGGACCCACACTCCAACAGTAGGCTGCCCAAGCTGCTGCAGCTCAACCACAAGTGTGGGCTGGCCAACCCAGATGGTGAGACCTTCTTCACTAAACTGAATTTGTGGGAAGCTTATTACAGAGTGAGAATTAAAAAGGGGGATGAATGGAAAACTGCATTTAACTGTCTCTAGGATGTTTCCAGTTCTGGATCTTCCCCTTTGGGCTTCAGGGCACTTCCTGATAAATGAAGTACTGCATGAACATCTATACAAGGAGATCCTAGTGTACTTTGACAACATCCTAATTTATACTGAAACCATGACAGAGCATGTGAAATTGGTGTGAGCAGTGCTAAGAAAACTCCATGCTGCCCAACTATATGCTAAGCTTTCCAAATGTGAATTCCACAAAGAGAGAATTGACTATTTATGTTATCATATATATCCCATGATGGCATAGAAATGAACCCTGAAAAGATGCATGTGGTCCTTGACTGGACCCAAAAGCATCTTCAAAGTGTCTTGGCATTTGTGAATTTCTATCGTCAGTTGATATCTTCTTTTGCACAAATAGTTCTACCCATTACAAACTTGCTAAAAACGAAAAGGGAGGGGAAGCCTAAACTCAGCCAACCTTAAAAATGGTCTATGGCAGTGGTTATCAACCTTCCTAATGCCGCGACCCTTTAATACAGTTCCTCATGTTGTGGTGACCCCCAACCATAAAATTATTTTCGTTGCTACTTCATAACTGTAATTTTGCTACTGTTATGAATCGTAATGTAAATATCTGATATGCAGGGTGTATTTTCATTGTTACGAATTGAACATAATTAAAGCATAGTGATTAATCACAAAAACAATACAGCAATGCTTGCTGGAGAAGCTTACTCTTCCTTGCTCAAAAATGTTGGGAGGGAGAGAAGGGGAAGGAAGGAAGGAAGATTGAAGGGGGAAGGAAGGAAGGAGAAAGAGATTGAAGGGGAAGGGATGGAGATGGAAGGAAGGAAGGAAGGAAGATTGAAGGGGAAAGGAAGGAGATGGAGAAGGAAGGAGATTGAAGGGGAAAGGAAGGAAGGAAGGAAGAAAGGAAGGAAGGAGAGCTTGAAGGGGAAGGGAAGGAGATGGATGGATGGAAGGAAGGAATGATCTTTGGAGAGTCATGTTTTCCCAGATGGTGATGAACTGCAACTCCCAGCATTCCCCACTCTTCCACAGTGCTTTTTAGGGCTGCTGGGGATGGTAGTCCAGTAAGGTCTGGAGACACACACAGATGCCTTAGCAGGGAAAATTGGCCAGGTAATTGCTGTGGCTTTACTTGGAGGCATTCTGCAGCTCCTGAAAATCACTTTAACCAATTTTGCCTGGTTCAGCAAAGGCAACAAATAATAAAACAAGCAACAGGTACCGGTAATAAAATAGCCCAAATTGTCCTTTCCAGCGCAGATGAAAAGAACCAGGGAAAGGGAAATCGCGTCTGCCTCTTTGACTAACGGGAGGAGAAGCGGTAGGAAAAGTGCGGTGTTTCGGCCTGGGCACACAGCCTTGCCTGCAGGCGCTGCCAAGGACGCACAGGCAGCTCTGCATAATTGCCCGGGGGGGAGGCTCTGGCGGACAGCCTGGCGGACAGCCAAGCGGCGGCACCTCCGGGGCCTTGGAAGCCACGCGGAGGATCTGCGCGCCTCAGAGCCGCCGGCCACCCTCTCGTGCCCGCAAACCTGGAGCCCCCCATCCTCATCCCGGCACCTCTTGCCCTCTCCCAGCCGCCCCCCTGGGACCTGCCCACCCCTCCAGCCTCCTGAGCGCCATCGCAGCGGTGGGGTCGCGGGAGCCCCTTTCCACGCTGCGTAGCCCTTCACCGCCGCAACCATTCCCCGACTCGTCGCACGCAAGAAGGGCGCTGCTGGAGCGCCAGCTCCCGCTCGGAAGGTGCCGCTTCTCCCCTTCCGGCCCGGCCGGCTGGCCTCTGACGCACATGCAGGCATCACCGCCACCTGGCCGCTTCCGAGGCCCAGAGCCCGGTGAGCTGGGAAGGAGCCGCTCCTGCCCGCCAACCCCAGGGCGCGCCGGGCGCCAGAGGGCCAAGGTGGCCTTTGACGGTGAGGGAGGTGGGCCGGGTGGCGCGGGGGAGGCTCCGGCGCAGTGCAGAGGGTGGCCGGGGGCAGAGGGCGGCCGGGCAACCAGGAGGCGGGACCGGCTCGGTACTGCAGCTCAGCTCAACCAGCAGCGGCAGCGGCGGCGGAGCAGTCCAGCGGCAGCAGCAGCAGCAACGGCCCAGACCTGGCTCGGCTTGGCCCGGCCGCCCACGCAGCTGAGCCGGCCCGGGGCAGCGTCGGCGCATGCGATGGCACGGCAGCAGGAGCAGGCGCTGTCGGAGGAGAAGGGCGCCCTGGAGGCAGAGGAGCCGGAGGAGGAGGAGGAGGGCAGCGGCGGCCGGATAAAGGAGCGGTGTTTCGGTTCCTAAGACCATCGGAAATATGTGTTTTCCAATGGTCTTAAGCAACCCCTGTTTAAAGCATTGTTCAACCCCCAAAAGGGTCGCGACCCACAGGTTGAGAACCGCTGGTCTATGGAGTATGAGGTTGTATTTGAGATATTAAAGCAGCTGTTTGCCATTGAACTGGTGCTTCAGCATCCCAATCCAAATGCCCCTTTCATCATCCAAGCAGATGCTACCAGTGTAGCCATGAGCGCTTATTACTACAAAAAAATGAATACAGAGCTTTAAAACCCTGTGTGTACAAAGAAACTCACAGAAACAGAGCAGCAATGGGCAGTATAGGAAAAGGAAGCTTACATGGTGCGATGGGCACCCCTGACCTGGAGACACTTCCTAAAGCAGGGGTGTCAAACTCAATTTCATTGAGGGCTGCATCAGCATCGTGGTTGCCATTGGGGAGCCAGGTGGCATGGGCATGGCCTACTGGGTGGGGCGTGGCTGGCATGGGCGTGGACTACTGAGTGGACGTGGCCAGTTTGATGTCATTCACGTCAGGGGCACCTGTGTGGCCCTGGGCAGGACTGGGGTGCATCCGAGGGTGGGGAAGGGTGGGTGGGACCAGAGCCAGCGCCAGGGCATGGTCCACTGGAGGAGCCTCACTGAGCCTCAGGCTATGCACAGGGCCCCTGGTCAGTGGCATGGACTGCCCAGAGCCCTGGGCAGCGGAGGTCAAGTGCCCAGCCAGCTGCCACAGCACCAGGACCCCACAGCCCTGCCTAGCCTAGCCGCACTTCCCCAAGAGGGCGCCCAGCTGCACTTACCTCCTCCTCAATGCTGCTGCTGCTGTGCTCACTCTCCTTGGCCAGGTTGCTCATGGTGGGTGAAGGAGGACAAAGTGTGTGGGTCAGAGGGAGGCCCACTCTCCATGCGAGGAAACTTGGCTTTGTAACCAAAGCATCCTCAGCAATAGGATGGGAGACCACCAGGGGATGGCAAAAGGGCAACGGCTGCTGGTGGCCAAGTGCTAAGGCAGGACTTTCCTCAGACCCTCCCTCCCTCCCTCTTATTCCAATCTTCCTTCCTTCCTTCCTTCCTCCCTCCCTCCCTTTCTTTCTTCCTTTCCTTCCTTCCTTCTCCTTCTTTCCTTCCTCCCTCCCTCCCCTTCTTCCCTGCCTCCCTCCTTTTCATTCCCATCTCCTTCCTTCCCTTACTTTCTTCCTATTTCCCTCCCCTCCTTCCTTCCCTTCTTCTCTCTGTGCCCAGGAAGGGACAAGGAGAGGGGGAGAGGTTGGCAGCACTTCTCTCAAAGAATAAGAGTTGGAAGAGACCTTTGAGGTCTTTAGTCCTAGCTCCTGCTCAAGCAGGGGACTTATACCATTCCAGACAATGGAATATCCAATCTCTACTAAAAGCCTCCAGTGATGGAGCATACACAACTTCTGAAGGCAAGCCTTTTCACTGGTTAGTTGTTTTCACAAGTCCTTAGTTCTAGGCTGGTTTTCTCCTTGATTAGTTTCCATCTATTATTTGCCTTCTGATGCTTTGGAAAATAGGTTGACCCCTTCTTCTCTGTGGCAGCCCATCAAATATTGGAACACTGCTATCATGTCACAACTCCTAGTCCTTTTCACTAAGCTAGACATACCCAATTCCCACAAACATTTGTCATATGTTTTAGTCTCCAGCCCCCTAATCATCTATGTTTACCATCCATTTAGACCAGATGGTCCCCCTGGTTTGATTTATAGAACAGTGGCCACAAGCAGAGCCTTCTCAGAGACAGCACCCCCATTATAGAACTTTCTCCCAAGGAAAATATGAACAGTGCAACCCTCACCCGTTTAGAGGCAACTCCAAACACATTGTTCAGCCAGGCATATATAAACAGCAACACATTTTATGGTCAAACAGTACTAAATAAATTACTACTATTATTTTTCTTTCTTAAAATACACACTTTTAATATTGTTTTAAGCAGTGCTAGTGATGCTTTACAATAGCTGTCTTTGAGAGTTTTCTTGTAAACCACCTTGGATTTCTCAGAAACTTTTAATTTTAAATTAGATGTTGATTTAATAAATTAGGCAGAAGAAACAAATGTTTAAATACATCTAAATCCCACAGACCTACTGCCTCCTAGGCACATACTGCAGAGAAAATAAGGCATTGCATTTCTAGCCAGCATAGCCACAGGATGATGGGAACTGTGGTTCATGACACCCAAAATATATTAGTTTGGGTAAGGCTGGATTAAATTATAAAAGAGCAGATGAAGGGAAGTATTTTTGTCTCTGACAAAATAATTGGGAGGGGGAGTTGACTCGGCCTTTTAATTTCAACTCACACCAATTCCTAACTTCTCATTCAATCCAAAGAGTTTTATTATTGCCTGGATTTTAGGGAGGGGAGGAGGCAAGAATAGACCACAAAGCTAATCTGCAAGTTTGCCCTCTCGCCTGCTTGCACACCACCTTCCCATGTGTGTGTACGTGTATGAGAGACAGAGAGAGAGATCCCCTTTTTGTAAGTTTGCTTACTCTGCAATGTTCCCTGGGCATAGTTCTTTAACCGTTTCAATTTCCCCTTTATGCTATATCCCAGGGGGCTGTAATTTTTTGGCAGATGCCTTATCTAGAATGCCACAATACAATGACGCTAAACTAGAACTTGTTCGCCCAGTTATCCCCTCATGGCAAATAGCAGTTCCAGTTGTTACAAGAGCTCAAGCAAAGCAGCCTAAGCCCATGACTAACCAAGTAATTTAAGTGCTAAAATCAGCCTTAAAAGATGATGACTGGTTTATCAACCATAATAATGACTTCACTTTGCATGAAGGCTGTGTGTGGGTTGGAGGAAAACTATATGTCCCCAAAAAACCAGCAGACTGGTCCTGGAAAAGAATCATGACTCAAAGACAGTAGGACGTTTTGGGTTCATGAAAACCCTGCACCTGATAAAACACCAATTCTGGTGACCATCCCTGAAAAAAGTCATTGAGGCATATGTGGATAGTTGCCCAGTATGTGCAACAGCAAAACAACGTCCAGGAAAAGTGCCAGGACTGCTACAGCCTGTGTCAAGAACCCAGGCACCTTGGAAGGAAATGTCTATGAAATTCATTGTTGAGCTTCCTGAAAGCTCAGGAAACTCCATTATTTGAATTGTGACAGACCTGTTTTCCAAACAGCTGCACTTCATACCTGCTCAGAGATCCCCTCAACCCTCATTCTAGTTAAGCTCTTCGTATAGCACATCTACAGGCTACATGGGCCACCAGAGTACATAATCTCAGACCAGGGAGTTCAATTCATTTCACTATTTTGGCATGCATTTTTAAAATTATTAGGCATCAAGTAGGGACTCAGCAGTTCCCATCATCCACAGACCAATGGAGCCTGTGAACAGACTAACAGGGTTATATTTAGGATATTGTATTAATTACCAGCAGGACAGTTGGTCAGATCTCCTCCCATTTGCAGAAGTAGCATATAATACCTCCCTGCATAGTAGCACTGGTTTCATCCCTTTTAAAGTGACTATGGGACAAGAATTTGTGGCTATGCCGGAGCTGCCCCAAAATACATCCCAGACCACCTCATTGGCTGACTGGATCACCCAACTACAAAACACCTGGCCCTGGCTGACTGGATCACCCAACTACAAAACACCTGGCCCTGGTCCATAGAGTGCTAGATGACACACGTACTGCACACAATACTGCTGACAAAAAATGTACTAAATCAAAGGATTTCAAAATTGGAGACAGTCTATCAACCTTTCCACTAAATCAGCGGTTCTCAACCTGAGGGTCGCGACCCCATTTGGGGTCGAACGACCATTTCACGGGGGTCGCCAAACAACGCAGTCCGCCATTTTTTTCCCCTTTTCCTTAGCTGTGCTACTCCGTCTTATTCTATTGGCTTTTGAAAGCCAATAGAATAGACTCTATTCAAGAGACTCTATTCTATTGGCGTTTGAAAGCCAATAGAATCTATTGGCTTTTGAAAGCCAATAGAATAGACTCTCTTTAAAATAGTCTAATTCTATTGGCTTTCAAAAGCCAATAGGAATTGTCCAAGCTGTCTCTGCCCTGCTGAGCCCGCCAAAAGTCCCAGTCTGCAAACGGTGCTGCAAGTTGTCTGCAGCTAAGGCGAGCTTTCTGGACGTTTCCACCCCTCCTTGCTGAGCAACTCCTAAATGTAAGTAAAAGAGGGCCAGGGGTGGGAGGTGGGAAGCCAGCAGGCGCAGGGAGGGTTGCTGGCGTGCGTGGGGCCCAGCGGGTGCCTCACCTCCCTTGGGCTGGGCCAGCTGGTGGCCCAGCTGGTGGTCGCCCTGCGCCCTCGCTGCCGCGTGCCATGGCCGCCCAGGAGCGCCTGGGTCTGCCTGCCACTGCACCGAACGTGCGGTGGCCAAGGTAAGGCTAGCGGAGCAGCAGCGGGCGCAGGGAGGGTTGCTGGCGCACGTGGGGCCCGGCGGGTGCTTACCTCCCTTGGGCTGGGCCAGCTGGTGGCCCAGCCAGTGGTCGCCCTGCGTCATCGCTGCCGCTTGCCATGGCTGCCCAGGAGCACCTGGGTCTGCCTGCCACTGCACCGAACGTGCGGGGGCCAAGGTAAGGCTAGCGGAGCAGCGGCGGGCACAGGGAGGGTTGCTGGTGCGCGTGGGGCCCGGCGGGTGCTTACTTCCCTTGGGCTGGCCCAGCTGGTGGCCCAGCTGGTGGTCGCCCTGCGTCGTCGCTGCCGCTTGCCATGGCCGCCCAGGAGCACCTGGGCTTGCCTGCCTCCACACCAAACAGGCGTCTTGCTCCGCGATTGCTGGCTCCGCACAAAAGTTTCTTTTTCTTTCCTTTTCTTTTCTAAATTCTACCCCCCTTTCTCCCCCTCTCCTGTCCCCTCTCCCATTCTTTTCTCTCCTCTCCTTCCCGGCGGCGAGATTCGGCCGGCTGAGGGGGTCGCTCTAGCTCGAGCAGGAGAGCCATGTCTATGCTCCTGGGTCACGTGTGGTCATGCGTGTGGGTCATGTGTGGTCATGTGGGTGTGTGTGTGTGGGTCACATGTGGTCACGTGGGTACGTCCGTATGGATCACGTGTGGTCACGTGGGTGTGTGCGTGGGTCACGTGTGGGTCACGTGGGTGCGTGCGTGTGGGTCACGTGTGGTCACGTGGGTGAATGGGGTCGTGGCATTAGGAAGGTTGAGAACCACTGCACTAAATACCTCCAATCTAGACAGAGGTCCAGAAAACTGGAGCCCAAATACATTGGCCCTTTTCCCATTTGTAAAATCATCAACCATATAACAGTACAGCTAACACTTCCCAAAGACCTAGGAAAAATTTCATCCAATATTGTTGCAGCTTGTTGAAACTGGCACTAACCGGAGCCGGGAGCATGTCCAACCCCATCCTGATTGAAGGGGAACAGCATTTTGACGTTGAAAACATTCTTGATGCCTGGAAGCACAGAGGAAAAGTTCAATACTTAGTAGCCTGGAAACATTTTCCCCTTCTGAAATAGAATGGGTAGATGCATGGCATGTGCCTGCTCCCAGACTACTCAAGAGATTCCATAACTAATATCTGCACAAAACACTCTCTGTCTCTTTCTCTTTCCAGAACTAATGTCCCTGGGAAGAGGGGCAGCATGTTAGGCTGCCTTCCCCACCACTTGTGTTGCAGCCTGTCACAATCTAGAAAGGGAGGGGGTGGGGGGGTAAGAGGGCTTCTTGTAAAAGGAGGGAAAAGGGGAGACTATTGCAAATAGGAAGCAGAGGTCTGAAAACAATTTTGAATGCCCAGGACCTGGGAATGGAATATTAACTGCTTCTTGAAGTGTCCTGTTCTTAAAATATCCAGCTACCATCCTATTGGACACTGATGAACTAGTCAAATGGGGGAGGGCTAAAGGTTTGGAACAATGTAGAAATTTGTGTGGGTTTTCTTCAGATTTAGCCTCGCTTTCGCTGTATCCGTTGTCTCTAGTAAAAGATCCTTGAAACCTTCAGATGGAGTCAAGCGTTTTTTCTTTCCTAGAAAGCCAGCTAGGACAGGGCTGACAGGCTGAATTAAAGAATTACTTTTTAAGCCAAATTTGTATCCATGCCTAATATTCAGTTTAAAATCCAATTTATTATAATTTTTCAGAGTCCTTTTATAAAGATTATCTGTAAAGATTGGTGTTTTGAAGTAATATGATTTACACTGTATTTATATTTCACTTAAACTGTACAAAAGAAAACATAATATTGTGGTTCTCTGGCAGACTTTAACAGTAATATATACTTCTTTAAAGGAGTTACAAAGGTGGATTATGGAGACATTTCTTCACGACTTGGACTAAGACAGAAGCTACAGTGCAAACCTTTTTCCTGGTATTTAGAGAATGTTTATCCTGATTCCCAAATACCACAACACTATTTCTCTTTGGGAGAGGTAACAATTTTATGTACAATATCATATACTGCAGACCTGGACATTTTATGGCCTGTAGGCTACATTCATCCCGCAGGCAGTCCTAGTGCATTCGGCAGCAACTATGGCAGGCAGAACATTGGCAGTGACAGGGTGGTGGGCCAGTGGCCCTCCACAACAGTCTCTTTCTCATGTGGCCCATTGGAAAAATTAATTGCCTATATCTGATATAATGTATATAAAATATATAATGTATATAAAATAATTGAATTGAGGAAAGCTAAGGCTCAAAATGAACTAAGGCTTGCGACCAAAGTCAAAAATAACAAAAAAGCTTCTTTCAACATGTAAAAAACAAGAAAAAAGTGAAGGAAATGATTAGTCCATTAGTGGGTGAAAGTGGCAAGAAGGTGACAAGCAACAGGGAGAAAGCAGAACTATTTAACTCGTTTTTTGCATCTGTCTTTACACAAAGGGAAAAAACAGACCAACCTATCAAAAATAGTGCCATAAAAAACAGAATAGAAACACAAGTTAAGATGGCAAGAAAATGGTAAGTGAGCACCTGTCCAGCCTAGCCGAGTTCAAATCACCAGGACCAGATGGATTATACCCAAGGTTCTCAAGGAACTGGCAAATATGATCTCAGAACTACGGAACTATATTTTTCAAAGATCCTGGAGCACTGGGGAACTACCAGAGGACTGGAAAAGAGCTGATGTAGTTCCCATCTTCAAAATAGGGGGAAAAATGGATCCAGGAAATTACAGACCTATCAGCCTGATCTCAATACTTGGGAAGATTCTGTAAAAGATAATCAAACAACGAATCAGCGAACACCTAGAGGCAAACAAAGTCATTACTAAAAGCCAACATGGGTTTGTCAAAAACAGATCATGCCAGACAAATCTTATTGTATTCCTTGACCAAATGACAAAATTAGTGGATCAGAGGAATGCTGTGGATATAATTTACTTGGACTTGAGTAAGGCATTTGATTAAGTAGATCACAACCTACTATGTGATAAGATAGAAAAATGTGGGTTAGACAGCATTACCACTAGATGGATTTGTAACTGGGTGACTGGCCATACTCAGAGTATGGTCCTCAATGGAACTGCATCCACATGGAGGGAAGTGTATAGTGGGGTGCCCAGGGTTCT
>NW_015388758.1:130895-165096 GCF_001527695.2 Protobothrops mucrosquamatus
AACCAAGATCACTTATGACCCTGTCATCAAGTAGTTAAAGAAAAGATGGGTAAATTGGTGTCAGAACCCATATCTATCATATTGCATACTTCCCTGCCTCTCTTTCTCTCGTCTCCCGATTCCATTCTCTTCTCCCCCTGGGTTCTGCCATACTCCTAGAGGGGAGGGGGGATGGAGCGGGGGTTTATTGCCTTAGCTTCCTCTATTGATACAATGTAGTGTTTTGCTTCCCTGCCTCCTTTCCTTATTTCTACAGTGTAACATTTCACCTTAGTTTCCTTTATTGCTGCAATGTAATACTTCGCGCTCCTGCACTGTATTTCTCTCTGAACTTTCTTCCCCCTAACCTGTCAGCTAGGAAAAGTGGGGGAGAAAGAAATACAACCTCTGGAACCTGGCTTATTTCTCCACTCTCAAGAGAAGGTACAAAGAGCGGCTTGAACATTGCACTATGACCAGAACCGGACCGATGTTATCTCCCCTTTCCCACGATGGACTTAACAACTGGGGATTGGCCGGTTTGAACCGTCCGGATGAACTATGAGGTGGGGTTTGCTTGGGGATATTTTAACCCATCGATCTGTACAGAAGTCCCTCAGATCCTGTCTAGTATGCCTGCCATCAGCTTCTCCTAATGAAAATTCCTTTTGGAAGGACTTGCTTCCATGAGTTCTGCTTTCTTGGGATGAGGTGTTGAGGTGGGTCCTGACCTTAGACAGGATCTGTAATAGTAATCAACCTGGAAGGACGGACCTTGCTGGGGGACTCTGCAACACCTACCATGTCGAACAAAGGTGTGGAGAAGGAGGAAGCCACTGCGAAAGGGGAGCTCTCCCTTCAGTCGGAACCCTGCCAGCTGTCCGACTCCCGAGACATCCTATACCTCGGAGGAAGAGGTGGTGGAGACGCCCAACCCTAACCTCGCTGGTCCATGGGCATAGGCAAGAAGGTCGAGTGGGAGAAAAATTCGAGAAAGGTGATGCTGAGGCGGGGCAGCCACCAACCGGGATGGAAACAAGAGATGGAGAGATCACTTCACCTCAGTGAAGGTGAGGACGATTGCAGGGAACAGTCGAACTGGATCCTGGAGAAGGCGATCGACCTAATGAAATCAACCCTCGTCTCCCTCAGGGATGAAAAGCTCGAGCCCCGTGGCCACATCGTTACCGTGAACTGCAGCACAAGAGACACTGATGAGGAGTCCGACGCCGAAGCCTCAGGAACGTCTGGCGGGCATCCGAGACTGCAGCCATCCTGGGGCCAGTCCCCACTCCCTGCCACGCAGCAGCTGCTGATCAAGATGGACAACACCATAGATGACGTGGGCAACGATCCATCCAGAAGTTCCCGCCGCTGGACGTGAAGTTTTGGGGAGAGTTCTTCTTAACCCAAGTCCTCAACTACATGGAAGAATATGGCCGAGACATCCCGACCGACAAGGCTCGGATCCGCATCGTACAGGCAGCCTTGGACGGCATGGCAGCTGACTGGGTGGTGGATCTACACAACTTCGACGCCCCTGAGCTCCAGAACTTCAACCAATTCATGTTCTCCCTTAGATGACGATTCGAGGACACATTGGCAGACCGGTAGGCCCGTGAGAAGATTAAGACATTGAAGCAAGGCAGGCGCCCAGTGGCCAAGTACACCCAGGAGTTCCGAGCCATTGCTAGTAAGCTGAATTGGCCGGAAGACATCCTGCTTAGCCACTTCAAGGATGGGCTGAATTACGATCTCTACAATGCCTGCCTTCCCCAGGGAGACCCACTCCGATTGCACGATTGGTACATGCTGGCAGAGGAAGCTGAAATTGACCTACTCAAGAGACATCGTCGGGGAAAGCCATGGAACTGATCACCCCCTAAACCGTCATGCGAGCCCACAAAGTCTCAACCCACAGCTAAGAAAACTGCCGGCTGTTTCAAGTGTGGGAAGGAGGCTCATCACGCTGCAGAATGCTGCTCAAGGGCTAAACAGCAGAAGGCTAAACGGACACCAGCCAGGAGATCGGGAATGTCGCCCGCCAAGCTGTAAGAGCCAGCCATGAGAGGTACTGAGGCTGTCAAGTTCCCCCCCTCGGCCCAACGGGGAAAAGATCCTGGCCTACACTGCGGGAGCGTCCAACTCGCCAGACGACCACTCTGAAGATGAACCCCTGGTAAGTGGACCCATCACGCCCCTCATATGGACAGTGACTATCCTAGCCCCCTCCATGCCTGAAGCTGTGAAGGTTAAAGCCCTACTAGACTCTGGCTGCACACGTTGCCTTATTAGCCCAACACTGGTGGGAACCCTGGGCATTTCGGTGAGAAGGCTGAAGAAACCGCTATCTTTCAGTCAATTAGATGGGTCCATAGCAGGGAGAATGCCAGCTACCCTAGCCATGCTACTGCTCCACCTTACTCTGGGGGACCACTATAATGTTCGTGGTAACCCCAGACATGGAGTGCCCAATAGAACTGGGGTTGGCGTGGCTAAAGAAATGGAACCCCAGGGTGGACTAGAGGACAGCGGAACTCAGGTTCCCAAAAGGGGACCGAATGGGATTGCCACCCCAGGAAGCCCCCAAGAGCTGCCCTCCAGAAAGAGCAGCAGTGGGGGAAGAAACTGCATTGCCCGAAATACCCGAGGAATACAGGCGGATGAGCTACCCCACCACCGACCCACAGACTGCGCAATAGAAATCAAGCCGGGAGCAAAGCTCCTGAAGCCTAGATTGTACTCCATGAGCCCCGAGGAGCTACGAGAAATGAAAAAAATTGTAGATAAAAATTTAGAGAGGGGCTTCATTGAGCCAGCTTCCCCAAAGAAGGTAGCGGCCCCTGTCCTTTTCAGGGAAAAGAAGGACAGCACATTGTGTATGTGCGTGGATTACCACGCCTTGAACGCCATAAGCGAAATCAACCTGTACCCTCTCCCCCTCATGAAAGACATGCTGTCCCACCTATCGAAGGGAAAAATCTTCACAAAGCTAGACCTAAGGGAAGCCTATTATCACATAAAAATTAAGGAGGGGGACGAGTGGAAAACCGTGTTCAACTGCCCTATGGGATGCTACCAATTTAAGGTCTTGCCATTTGGGCTGCAGGGAGTCCCCGCGGTTTTCATGCAGTGGATCAATGAGGTACTGAGGGAGCACCTATACAAAGGGGTCCTCGTCTACCTGGACGACATCCTTATATTTGCAGAGACTAAAGAGGAGCACATAAAAATAGTCAGAGCAGTCTTGAACAAATTGAGAGCAGCCAACCTCTAGGCAAAATTGTCCAAATGCGAGTTTCACAAACGGAGAATTGACTATTTGGGCTACCGCATATCAACCGAAGGCGTAGAGTTGGACCCCAAGAAGGTCCGGGCGGTGTTAGAGTGGGCACCACCCTGCACGAGAAAGCAACTATAAAGCTTCCTGGGGTTCGCTAACTTCTATTGTCAATTCATCCCTTCTTTCACCCAGATAGCCCTGCCTATCACGAACTTATTAAAAATGAAAGGGGCAGCTCAGTAAAACCTAGTTAGCCACTAACCTGGACGATGGGATGTCAAGCCGCATTCGAAAAACTAAAAAGGCTTTTTTTGGCCAAGTTGGTCCTAAAGCACCCCGACCCAGACAGGCCGTTCATAATCCAAGCCGATGCAAGTGACGTAGCAGTAGGGGCAGTATTGCTGCAGGAAAATGACAAGGGGCAACTGCAACCCTGTGCCTACATGTCCAGAAAACTCTCTGACACAGAGCAATATTGGACAGTATGGGAAAAAGAGGTGTACGCTATGAGGTGGAAGGGAACAAAATCCCATTCCAGGTCTGGACAGACCATAAGAACTTGGAAGCGCTAAAAATGCCTAGGAAACTTAGCCCTAAACAAGTCTGATGGTCACAACACTTCCACCAGTTTACATTCAAAATCAAACACTTGCCAGGGGGGAGGAATTTCCTGGCAGATGCCCTATCCTGCATGCCCCAGTACAATAGCTCCCAGCCAACCATCACCAAGCTGCTCATGCCGGATGTGCAGCTGGCAGCGCAAGTAACCACAAGAGCTCAGGCAAAACTAAAGCAGCTGATAGCCAGCCAAGCAGGGACAGAATTCAGGAAGGTTCTAGAAACCGATGAATGGTTCCAGAGCCACAAAAACATATGCACTATCATTGACAGCTTGCCATGGGTGGGAGAGAAATTGTAAATCCCAAAAGCCCAGAGGATCACGTTTATGCAACTCTGCCATGACACGAAACCGGCGGGTCACTTTGGTTTCATGAAAACGCTGCATCTAGTGAAGAGACAGTTCTGGTGGCCATCTATGAAAAAGGACATTGAGAGCTATGTGGCCAGCTATCCAACCTGCGCAGCTGCTAAAAGACTGCAAAGGAAAGCCCCCAGACTGCTACAGCTGCTGGCAAACCCCACAGCCCCCTGGAGGGAAATCTCCATGGATTTCATAGTAGAACTACCAGAAAGTAATGGAAACACAGCAATCTGGATTATCATGGACCTATTCTCAAAACAAATACACTTCATTCCCTGCCTAAAGATCCCCACCACTAAAGCCTTAGCAAAATTGTTTGTCCAGCACATATATAGATTGCATGGAGTACCCCAGCGCATAATATCAGACGGGGGTGCAATTCACATCGGACTTTTGGAAAGAGTTCTTATCCCTTCTGGGGATCACCCAGGGGCTGTCATCTAGTCATGATCCTCAGACAAATGGCGGTACGGAACATTCAAACTCAGTACTTGAACAATATTTAAGATGCTTTATTAATTTCCAACAGACGAACTGGACCGACCTGCTCCCCTTCGCAGAAGTGGCATACAACGCAGTCCATTCCAGCACAGGCTACACCCCATTCCAAATAGCTATGGGCCAAAGCTTCAACCCCATGCCAGAACTGAGCACTACCGAGCCGGCCATTCCCTCTTTGAAGGAGTGGATTGCACAATTAAAAAACACCTGGCCAGTAGTTAGAAAAGCACTAGATGAAGCTATACAGGCCTATAAAGCACAAGCAGATAAGAAAAGAGTCGAACCAAAACCATTCATCGTAGGGGAAACGGTGTACTTATCCACAAAATACCTAAAATCCTTGCAACCATGCAAGAAACTAGGGCCAAAATACGTGGGACCGTTCCACATCAAAAGAATCATAAACCCAGTAACAGTAGAGTTAGAATTACCAAAAACCCTCAGGCAGATTCACCCTATCTTCCACTGCAGCTTACTAAAACGAGAGCAGCAATCACCATTACGACCGGCCACCATCCCACTGCCTCCTCGCATTATGGTTGAGGGGGAGCAGCATTTTGAAATAAAAGAAATCCTTGACTCTCGAAAATACCATGGAGCAACTCAATACCTAGTAGCGTGGAAGTACCTCCCCTCTTCCAAAAACGAATGGGTGCAGAAAGGCCACGTTAGAGCCCCCAAACTATTAAAAAAAATTCACATGGACTACCCGAACAATCCAGACTAACCTCTCACCATTTTTGTTTTGTTTTGTCTTTCAACAGATTGATCTCTCATATTTTTAAGGGGGGCAGGATGTCAGAACCCATATCTATCATATTGCATACTTTCCTGCCTCTCTTTCTCTCGTCTCCTGATTCCATTCTCTTCTCCCCCTGGGTTCTGCCATACTCCTAGAGGGGAGGGGGGACGGAGCGGGGGTTTATTGCCTTAGCTTCCTCTATTGATACAATGTAGCGTTTTGCTTCCCTGCCTCCTTTCCCTATTTGTAAGTGTAACATTTCACCTTAGCTTCCTTTATTGCTGCAATGTAACACTTCACACTCCTGCCCTGTATCTCTCTCTGAACTTTCTTCTCCCTAACCTGTCAGCTAGGAAAGGGGGGGGGGAGAAAGAAATACAACCTCCGGAGCCTAGCTTATTTCTCTACTCTGAAGAGAAGGTGCGAAGAGCTGCTTGAACATTGCGCTACGACCAGAACTGGACCGATGTTATCTCCCCTTTCCCACGATGGACTTAATACCTGGGGATTGGTCGGTTTGAACCGTCCGGATGAACTATGGGTTGGGGTTTGCTTGGGGATACTTTAACCCATCGATCTGTACAGGAGTCCCTCAGATCCTGTCTAGTATGCCTGACATCAGCTTCTCCTAATAAAAGTTCCTTTTGGAAGGACTTGCTTCCATGAGTTCTGCTTTCTTCGGATGAGATGTTGAGGTGGTCCTGACAATTGGCCTTCTTCACAATTTCTAAGGCTGATGTGCAAGTTAGTTAATATGTAACTGGTGTGTGAGGGTGTGTGTGTTGGTGTGTATCTTACCTATTTGTCTGGTTTTTTTACTTTTCTTTAGATACGAAATGCGGAAACAAATCAATGTCTAGATAATATGGCACGAAAAGAAAATGAAAAAGTTGGAATTTTTAATTGCCATGGAATGGGTGGTAATCAGGTAATGATGTAAAAGTTTGTTTTCATTATATTTTGAACAGTAAATAATTTAACAGATATATTTAAAATCTTTATCTTATTGGCCTTTTTCATTATAATCAGTAATGGAGCTTATGTTAAAATATCACGGATCCGTTTTCATGGACAATCAGCATCTGATCAGCTTTAAGCAAGTCACTGATATAAATCTCCACAGGGATAGTGGATAGATTAAAGAGTCCATCCCAGATTAATTTAAATTGTTTCCGGAGTTAATTTGGCAGTATTGTTGTGCTCTCTTGAAGCCTTGTCTGATTTATGGAATATGGAAACACTGGGCATTTAGCCAATATTTTTGTGGCATTTCCAGCAAGATAATCCATATAAACCTCCATCTCATGTGAAACAACTTTTAATATTTTAAATACACCCATGCAACCACATACTATTGCATCATTAATATTTAAATCAGTTTACCATATCAAATAAGTAAATGCAGTTCAGATTTCAGCTATGTGAATCCCAATTAATAGCCATCATTTTCTAGTATTTCTAGTAGCAATTGTCATCTCTGATGTCTACAGACACTGGTAAAAAAAATTTCCATTTTACACAATTTGTAACATGTACTATTTTTGTTCAGAGTAAACATAATACAATACTTTACAACAGCACAATTGTGCTAATAGAATTACAGTTTTTAATATAATAGAAGAAAAAGTAAATCTAAACAAACTTGGGAAATTTGAAAATACATTATTGCCACTGGAAATTTCATGAATGCCATTGTTTCAAAACTTTTTAAGTGACAAAAAAAGAGATTCATTTGGCTGGTGTTTTCCAAATATTTCATTAGGTTTTATACTCAGATTTTATAATGAAGTATCATTGCTGTAATCAAATGTGGTTTTCTCTCAAGGTTTTCTCATACACAGCTAACAAGGAGATCCGAACAGATGATCTGTGCTTAGATGTCTCCAAACTTAATGGTCCAGTCACAATGCTCAAATGCCATCACTTAAAAGGCAATCAACTTTGGGAATATGATCCAGTGGTACGTTTCTTTATGGCCTCAAACTCAACTCTTGAGAAAATATCTGGTTATAAATAGAAAATAGAAGGAAAACTAATGTAAGACATTCTGTCAATTTATTTCATAGTTTCATATGATTGCCTTTTACAGAATTCCTTGCTGGCTTCTCACAGTCAGTGAGGAAGCAGATCACAAATCACTCTTGTAAGATGCTCTCCCTCCTGTCACTTTTTCTCCTGAGGAGCCCCCAGATGGTAGGGCGAGTATAAGATTCAGGCAGCTGGCTACCTGTCCACCCACATTTGTAGGAACCCATTAGCATCCATTACCCACCTGCCCTCTGGGCTATAGCATCTATCCACTCGTACACATTTCAGACTATAGGACCTGCACTCCTGCCTCTCCACTGGACTCAACCACCATGCTCACCCAAACTCGCTTGCCAGCCTGCTTGCAAGAGATCTAAAGAGGGGCTTGTCATGACTGGGATTTGCAACTTCCAGCCAGGTTTCCCATTGACTTTGCTTGTTGGAAGCCAGCAGGAAGACATAAATGGTGATCATATAAGGTCCTTGCTTGATAGTCCACAATCTTTGCTTAACAATGGCAACAGGGTCTACAGAAGTTACATAACGAATTCTGATCTCATTTATAGAATATAGAACATAGAATCATAGGACTAGAAGGGATCTCAGGAACCTATATGCTCAAAGCAAGAGACCTCATATTATCGCAGTCAAATGGTCCTCCAATCTTTTCTTGAAAACCTTCAGTGATAGAGCATCCACAACAGCAAGCTGTTCCATTTGTTAATTATTCTCACCGTCAGGAAATTTCTCCTTAGTTCCAGGCATGATATCTCTGTAACAACCTTCCAACTTTGCTTCTTGTCCTGTCCTCAGATGCTTTGCAGAACAAGTCAGTCCCCTTGTCTCTGTGACTTCCCCTCATGTCACCTCTGATCCTTCTCTTCAGTGGCCTAGACATACCTAGTTTCCTTAATTATTCATCATATGATTTAATCTTCAGATCTCTTATCATCTCTGCACTTTTTCTAGGGTCTCAGCATCTTTTTTGTATCATGGTGACCAAAACTGTACGCATGTATTCCAAGTGCAACCTCACTAGTGCAAGTATAGAACGTACTATTGCTTCTCCAGCACTGGAGATGGATAATCCACCAATGGGTTTAGACTGTATTCCTGCCCAATCAGATCAAGTCAGCCAAAGTTGCCACGCCCGTCCTGGACCATAGATCCCAGTCTTGACTTGATCTTGCCCAGGACAGACGTGCAAGTTTGGCTCTTAGGCAGGTACAGTCTCTATTGGTGGATTCTCCATTTCAGATTGCTGTGTAGTGCTGTATTCAGCACAGAATTTGGCCTTCCACTAGCAAATGAACAAATTTCCATTCTCTTCCCCTTCAGGAATTTCAGAATTTCTTTTCAATTCCTGATTTGGGGGGAAAATACAGCTAGGTGATCCTAAAGAAGGGGCTCCTTCTTTTTCCCCTCCCCCCTTTACTCACCCCAGCAAATAACTTTCTTAAAGCTAATTGCTGGATTCACCTGAGGACTAATGGCTGTTAGTCCCCAACTCACATTGAAGTGACTTATTTCTCTGCCGGAGCTTGCGGCGGCGGCTCCGGTGACTGATTACAAGGAGGAGGCTTCCTTCTATGTTTTCAGGCTTTCTTTCGCAAATCCCACATTTCTGAGGCCCGTTGGAGTTGCAGCTGCAACTCCACCCCTGATTTCAAGTTTTCGGCTTGGTTGATCTCCTCAGCTTGCGGCCACGCGATCGCCCATCTATCGGCCAGAGGCGTGCATGCGCACTAAGAAACCAGCGCCAATCAGCTTTTAGGCAGCTGATCGGAGGGGCGAAAAGCTCCGTTTTTTCCTTCGAGGTTTTTTTGCTTGCCAGACGCGGCCCTTCCGTTTATTAAGGCAGCGTTCTCACTGCATCGGGCTTACTTACTCAAGTCCTCGAACCTCGACGGATTTAGTTGTCCTCCACGCGCGGCCGCCATTTTGGACGCGTGATTTTGAAATAATCAGTTCTTTTCGGGGGAATTACAGAGGAAGGGAATCCTTCTTATTTACTGCTATTGTCCTCAGAGAGGGGACATTCATTGGGGAGGGTGAACTAAGTAAGTTCATATAGGCCCCATTCCATCGTCAGGCAGGCCACCATTTTGAGAGACAGCCGCCATTTTGGGAGCGGAATAGGCCTATTCCACCTGAGGCCTGCTGTTGCCAATATAACTGAACCTCCAGGCTCACCTAGAACACAGTTTATGCACATGTCTCCAGGGTCTTTTTTCAGGTTTGGTGTCTCCGTCTCACCTTGCTCGTAGTCAACTTACCCAGCTTGACTGGGATTACTAAATTACCAAATTGGATACCAGGCATACCTTGTCGTGCTCCTGTCATTATCCATACAATTAGTGTTCATCTGGATTCCAGGCGCCCCCTGTAGTGCACCTGTCCTTATCCACAACAGATTTATCCGGATTCCAGACACCCCTTGTAGTGTGTCTGTCCTTATCCGTGCAACAGCTTTAGTTGGATTCCAGGCGTCCCCTGTTGTGCGCCTGTCCTTATCCAGTGTATAATACTCTCTAGATACCAAGGGTCCCCCATCGTGCTCCTGTGCTATCAGAGAATGGAGGCTTCTGCTCCTTCCTCAAAGAGCGTTTTGCCATCTTCATCGGCTCTAATGAATCCTACTCCATCTAGTCTGGAGGGTGCTGACAAGACTGCGACCAAAACCAAGGTCAGATCTACCACCAAGACCTCCAAGAGGGCTGAAAAGCAGGCCAGCCGGAAAGGAATTTTCAAGGGCACAGAAAATAGCCAGGTTAGACACCTCTCAGGCTGAGGGATTGATGTATGACCTACCCCTGGGGCCCCCAACTTCCCCCCCGGGAGTATGGTCGACAGGGAACCTTCCCATTCCCCTGCACAGGGTGGGGTGGGCGGAATTCCCCCCATGTCCCAATCTACAGCTACACGGGCACATCACGGGACCCCCGAGGCTACCTTCACTCCTACTGTGGCCGGGCTTCGGCCAAGTGAGCCTGTCACCCTTCCCACGTAGGACCATCTAGCTTTGCTGATTGCCGCACTTTTGAGGCAATCAGCACTTTTGAGGCCAGAACGCAAACTCCCAGGTCAGGGGCCCCTGTTCATCTTCCTGTCCATCAATCGGTTTCCGAAACCTATTACGATCCTTCCTCCACATCTGGGTCCACATGTTCTGAGGGTTCATCCTTTCACGCACAGGACATTGAACAGGGAATGCCAATGTCTGAGGAGGAGGAGCCGCCTCCCGAAACTCCTTCATTTAGCGGCCTCTTCAACCCTTCCTTCTTTGTTCCCTTGCTCTGCAAGGCCACATCCACAGCCCATCTCGGTCCTGACCCTTCCTCAACAACAACCACTGTTTCCCCAGACTCGGAGGTGGATCCCAACTTCACCGAACCGGTGGCAGCTCAACACTGCATCCCTTGTTCCCCCGTGTTCCTGAATGCGGTCCGAAAACAGTGGGCATCTCCGGCTTCCCTTCCCCTCCCAGGTACTACTGATAAAAAGCTTTACAACGTAGCTAAGGATCTGGAGGAGGCCGTGGAAGTACCCGTGGTGGACGAACCATTAGGCTCCCTAATATCTCCCACCGCCATTCCCGGAGATGTCTCCAAGGCCCTCAAAGCGGAGGACCGTAAGTGCGAACTCGCTTATCGTAGGACGCACCAAGCGAAAGCATGGGCTATTAGGGCGGCCACCTCCGTATCTTTCTTTAATAGATCTGCCCATCACTGGCTCAGGCAGCTCCAGGCCCATGTCCCAGCGGAGGATATCTGTACCCATCAGGATCTTAGCAAGATGGTGGCAGCCATTGAGTATGCATCAGATGCTACTCTCCAAGCCGCCAGATTTTCTTCAAGGGCTATGGCATCCAGCGTCACGGGTCGCCGTATGCTTTGGTTGAAGCACTGGCACGCCGATGCCAAGTCTAAGTGGCGTCTGTCAGCTGCTCCATATCAGGGAGGTAAACTATTTGGAGACGCCTTGAATCCTTATCTCACCGAGAATAAGGACAAGCGCAAGGTCCTTAATCACTCCTTAAAAAATCGGATAAACGCTCTAATTACTACCCTCGTAGACAGTCCTTTCATGCTGGGGCTAGGTACAACTACACCCAGCCTTTCCGTCCCTTCCCGGCAAGGCAGGACAGGCAGGAGAGGCAGTCTGACAGACAGATGGCCAGACCCAGACAACAATCGCAGGGCAAACGGCCCTTTCGGGGGAATGGCCGCCCATTCTGCCGCTCCAGATAACTCCCCGTCGGTCCCTCCCATAGGGGGCAGACACTCTCTTTTTGCCCACCAGTGGGAGGCTACCACCATGGATGCATGGGTACTCAACACCGTACACCACGGCCTTTCCCTGGAGTTCATCTCCAACCCGCCAAATCGATTTCTCTCTTGCCCATACCCCCGGAATCAAGCAAAGAAAAGACTGATGGACGAAGCCATCCAACATCTACTAGACATACGGGCCATAGAACCGGTGCCAACGGACCAGAGAGGTCGGGGATTTTATTCCATCCTCTTCGTCGTCCTCAAGGCGTCGGGGGGATGGAGAGCCATTTTAGATCTCAAAGGCTTGAATTATCATCTTGTATACCGCAAATTCAAGATGCAAACGCTCCGTTGCATCTTGGGAAGCATAAGAAAAGGGGACTTCCTGATGTCTATCGACCTCACGGAAGCGTACCTTCATATCCCCATCTCTCTCGCCCACCGCCGGTTTCTGAGATTCGCCCACAAAGGTCGTCATCTTCAGTACAGGGCACTACCATTTGGCCTATCATCGGCTCCCAGGGTGTTTAACAAGATCCTGGCGGTTCTGGCAGCTCACTTAAGCATGGTACCAGTCAGAGTCCAATGTTACCTGGATGACATTTTGATCCAGTCATCGTCCATTCAGTCCACCAGGGCAGACCTCGAACTGGTGGTAAAGCTGCTCCAGGATCACGGGTTCTCGGTAAACTTCCCCAAGAGCCACATGGTTCCCACAACAAGACTGTTACACCTCGGGGCCATCATAGACACGGTGGAGTGCCGGGTGTATTTATCTCAAGAACGCCGGGACAACATAAGAGAGTCAGTCCTCCAAGTACACAGGGACCGAACAGTATCGTTACTCAGTCTCTCCAAATTGTTAGGGCAATCGTCCCGTGGTCCAGGCTCCACTCCAGGGAACTGCAGTGGTTCCCACTCCCTTTCCAGAGGCAGAACCTCAGTGCTTCTCAACAAAGGGTAAGACTCCCACCTCAGGTGTCGCGCTCCCTCATGTGGTGGCTATCATCCGCCATGCTCAGAGGGTCATTTTTCAAGGAGCCAGATCGGATACTGCTAACGACCGACGCCAGCCTGTTCGGCTGGGGTGCGCACCTTCGATCGCTTTGGGCACAGGGCCGTTGGTCCCACTCAGACCTTCGGCACGACATAAACTGGCTGGAACTACGAGCCATACATCTAGCCCTCCGCTACTTTCACAGCCTGGTAAGACGGCGCCATGTACTGGTCCTCACGGACAGCGTGACCGCCAAGGCTCATGTAAACCGACAGGGGAGCACCCGATCTCGGGCTTTGCTGACTGAGTCGCTCTTACTGGGATCCTGGGCAAAACACAATCTGGCTTCCATCAAAGCCGATCATATTTCAGGGAAGGTGAACACTCAGGCCGACATTCTGAGCAGGGCGACAGTAGATCACTCAGAATGGCGCCTCCATCCGAGGGTCTTCAAAGAAATCTGTCACCGTTTCAGCCTACCACTGTTAGACCTCTTTGCGTCCCCGAGCAACGCCCAGCTGCCTCGGTTCTTCTCCCGATTTCCATCTCCAGGAAACAGGCAGATGCGCTTCAGAGCCCATGGCCTCAGGGCCTGCTTTATGCCTTCCCGCCTCTCCCTCTTCTCCCGCTCATTGAAATAATCCAGGCATCCCGTCGCCCTTCCACAAACTGTATTTACGAGGCCACATGGAAGAACATTCGTTCCTGGTGCTACGGTCAACAGCTGTCACTCTCGGAACTCACGATTCCCCATATTCTGGAATACCTGTTAGAGGGTCTGGAGAGGGGCTTAGCCCCGAACACATTGCGCAGACAGATAGCTGCTCTTTCCACAGTCCTCACCTGTGACTCTGTGGGGTCATTGGGACATCACCCCTTGCTTCGCTCATTCCTTAAAGGGGCAGCGAATACCAGACCCCCTACAGTACACAGGTACCCTTCATGGGAGCTACCATGGGTGCTTCGGGCTCTGACCATGTCGCCCTTCGAGCCCCTAAGGACATGCGACGTTCGCTACCTGTCCCACAAGGTGGCCTTCTTGGTGGCAATCACGTCGGCACGACGTATTTCCGAATTGGCAGTGCTCTCAACCCGGGATGACCTATGCATTTTCCACCTGGATCGAGTGATCCTTCGCCTTGACCCCACTTTCCTTCCAAAGGTCAATTCACTATTCCATAGGACCCAGGAAATTGTACTCCCGGATTTTTGCCCTAACCCATCGCATGCTCTGGAATGGCAATGGCATAGCCTGGATGTCCACAGGGCGCTCTGGTGCTATATTTCACGGACGGCGGAATTCCGCAAATCAGAGGCCCTCTTTGTGTCCTTTCACCCTTCCTCCAGGGGTCGGAAAGTCTCCTCTTCCACAATTGGCAGGTGGATTAGGGCATGCATTGCCGGGGTGTATCAAGCTGAGTCCTTGCCAGTTCCACGACGGGTTACAGCCCACTCTACACGGAGCGCATCTACTTCTGCGGCCTGGGCCACTCAGGCGTCCATTGAGGATGTCTGCAGAGCGGCCACATGGTCTTCACCATCTCCATTTATACGGCACTACAAGATCAATAGGTTTGCCTTGGCGGAGGCTTCCTTTGGTAGGAGGGTTCTCCAACAGGTTGTACATCAAAGTGCCACACCGGACTGGTCTACTTCCCACCCTCAGGGACAGTAGGCTTTGGTATGTCCCATTGGTGGATTATCCATCTCCAGTGCTGGAGAAGGGGCGCCTTTTCTCAGCACGGAGATGGATAATCCACTCCCACCCTTGCAGGTCATTAGGCCTAGGGTTAGTTTTTAGTTAATGAGCCACAACGTCTTACGATCAGTCAATGGCTACGCTTGCGTCAAGACTGGGATCTATGGTCCAGGACGGTTGTGGCAACTTTGGCTGACTTGATCTGATTGGGCAGGAATACAGTCTAAACCCATTGGTGGATTATCCATCTCCGTGCTGAGAAAAGGCGTTCAGGTAAGACAATGCCCCTTCTCATGATTTTGATGCTATCCCTCTGTTGATGCAGCCTAAAAATGCATTGGCATTTCTGGCAGCTACAGCACTTGCTGGCTCATATTTAAGTGGTCGTCCACTAGATCCCTCTCACAATTGGAACTATTGAGCCAGGTACTACATATTCTATCTATGTGGATTTCTTTTTTCCTGCCTTACTTTTCACCATTGAACTGCATCTTGAATAGGGCCCAATGCTCAATTCTGTCAAGATCCTTCTGAATCTTGTATCTATCTTCCAAAATGTTAGCAATTCCCCCCAGCTTAGAGTTGTCTGAAAATTTGATGAGCTCTCCTAATCCTCATCCAAATCATTTATGAAGATATTGAAGAGCACTGCACCCAAGACAGAACCTTGAAGTTCCCCACTACATGCTTCTCTCCATGTAGCTGTAGTTCTGCTGAGATCTACATGCTGAGTGCAGTTGTAGTCAATTGTCAAGCCATGTGGTGGTGGTACTGTCTATTTTACATTGTTTTATCTTACCAAAAAGTAGGCTGTGGTCTACTTTGCAAAATGCCTTACTGAAGTCCAGGTGTACTATATTTACAGCAATTTTTTTGTTCACTAATTTAGTCACTAATAAAGAAGTGAGCCCAAAATCTTGCCATCTTCTTCCATTAGTGGACCTAATGAGTTAATGGGATCTAAGAGGCTTGTCCTATGATATAAAATTAGGGATCTTATATTCAGCAAACTCAGTGAACACCAGCTGATAATTCCAGGAGACTACCAGCAAATTTTAAAAGTTTTGTTTCCACAACATTAGTATCTCTCATTCACTTACTCAGTCATTGAAGTTTTACATATGAAAGACCCTTCTTATCCCCGGCTAGGTGATACCAAATGGTATGATAACCCTTGTATTATTCTTTTTCAGATGAAGGTAAAATTTCAAACTTTTATTTCTTCTACCTCTCTTTTATAAACAATGCTGAATTATCTCAGCTTGATTGCTGACTTACCCAACATCACACATTGGTTATGTCTGTGAAGATTCTCAGTCATCCACCTAATAGTTGTTTCAAAAGGCAACTGGACTGTTTTTTCCTTGAGGAAGAAGAACAAAATGTTTCGCTTGTCATCCAAGAAGCTTCATCAGTTTTGATGGCGGGGGAAGGATAGGTACTGACATTTGAGACTGAATGGTGAAGGGATGGAAGGATAATTCTGGCCAGATTGAGGTGGAGTGGGGAAAGGAAGGATTGTATTTCTTTGCAGTCACCTGGTCGTTAATACTTTCCCTGAGAGCTCTTGAGGGAACTTGGGAGTTTATTATTTGTTATAATCTTCATCAATTTCTGGTAGTTGTCCATCTTGTCAACATTCCATGACTGTTCTATGACTATGCGGAAAACAAACTTGATAGAAAAATGTTTTCAATAATTTTCCATTGCTTCATAATGTCTAACCATAAGAGACTGTTTTGTGTTTAATAGTATCTTAATTATTTGGTCTTATTTAGGAATTTTGGGTTAACACATTTTCTCTCTCTGTCTCCTCTTTTTTCATTCTCCACACATGCAATAAAGAAATTAATCCTGTTGCATGTGAACAGTAACCAGTGCCTGGATAAAGCCACTGAAGAAGACAGCCAGGTACCCAGTATCAAGGATTGTAATGGTAGCCGTTCACAGCAATGGCTTCTTCGTAATGTCACCCTTCCAGAAATATTCTGAAAGGTTTTTAAGACAAAGATTGACTGGACTACCTCAGTGAGTGCATTTGCTATATTATGTTCCAAGCAAAGGCTGCAAGTTGTTTGATCACTGGAGCAATCTGTTCTAAAGTTCTAAGAGCTGTGAACCAGCTATCCTGGTGTTTAAACATGGAGCTAACTAAAGGAGTTACTTGTGATGCTTTATGCACTAATGTTTACAAAAAATCATTTTGTAGAACACATGGACAGTGGAAATATAATTGAGGAAATATGCTCTCTGGAGAACAGCACAGCTTAGTTTGCTTGTATATCAGCAACCTCCCAAAATGCTGTTAGAAATATTCTTAAGATGTCTGGGTGAAGTTCAATATTTACCCAAAGATCATATAAAAATATAAATGGGATAGATTAAAACTAAAACAGAAAAATCATTGATACAAAAAATGTATAAAACAGGGTTTAGAAAAGAAAATCAGAACTGTTAAAACTTATAATTCCAAACATCAAATATATATAATTAATTTGATCTCAGTGGAAAAAAGGTGACCAAGTGAAATAGCAATTTTTTGTTCAATTGCGTGCTGATCCATTAATTTTTTTTCTTACAGTAAAGGCCTTGAACTTTTTTTTAAGAAAAACCAAAATTCAATTAGCTCTCTAAATGTTGGATTAAATTTTAAAACTTTTGATTTTGTCTTGTAGTTTTTCAAAACTACTTTTCCCCCCAATTATTTGAAAAATGTTTTTTACTTGTTTGTGTTTTACTTGGTACTTAAGTTAAAAATATGTCAGCTATCTTTGATCTGACAAGAATTTGTGTATTTTAAATTTCTTAACTGATTATGTTTATGACTAAATCTCCTAATACTGCATTACAGTTTCTTTACAGCAATAATTATTTCATTCCTCAATTCCACACACCAGTGCCTGCAGATAACTTATTCAAGTAATAAATAGCTGGTATCTGAATGTTTCCTTAAAGTATATTTCCATTCAATATTACAATATCACTCATATTTTTGAAATGTAATGTTCTACTTTTTTCTAATAAAATCACGGGAAATTATTAAATAACTCTCTCTTTTAAAAGTAATATTTTTCCAGCATATCTGGAATAAGCCTACCTGCACTGCTAACCTTGTAGTTGTAACACATAACAATCTAAGGGGTGTGATTTTTTTATTTTTGATGTTCCCAATTCTCTTATAAAGGCTCCTCCGGTTGGGCATGCATAATATTCTGGCTACCGCATCATAATACTCTGGTTATCCCATCATTTTCTTGGCACTATCAACCAATTGAATTCTTTTTTTTTTAATCCTGGAAATTGTGAACTTGTCAACTATTTAATGATCAGTAGATGGCAACAAAGAATTAATGATTTCATATTTCTATGTTGCCATCTGATGTTCATCTGGATATGTGCAGCCAATATGTTGCTGAGAACTGGAATTTGAAAAAGGAAGTTATCTTTGGGATCAACATGAAAAGGTGATTGAAAATCACCTTAGAACATAATGTGAGGAGAGGAAGAAAGTAACCAGGACTTTCTTGGAGCACTCAAGCAGGGTTACTAAAAAGGTAATTCTCAAACCCATAGGCAAGGGGTCTTCAAACTTGGCCTTTTTATGACTTGTGGACTTCAACTTCCAGAATTCCTCAGCCAGCATGCCTGGCTGAGGAATTCTGGGAGTTGAAGTCCACAAGCCATAAAAGGGCCAAGTTTGAAGACCCCTGCCATAGGCTATGGTTCTTTAGTTACTTTTTACATACATTTTAGCCAGGCATCAGCCAGTCAATTTTTATGGGTTTGCCCATAGAAAGGTAGATAATTTGCCAGTGTTTCCATACTCCTCCATTTCTTCTTCAGGACACTCCCTCACAAAAATCAAATAGAAAAATAACAATGGTATAATTTCCCATTTGGCTATAAGGAAAATGAATATAAATAAATACGGCCCAGGGTACAATCCAAAATGGTAAAAAGATTGGGGAGGCGGGGCCAGCTGTCAGAGCGAACGGCGGTGTGGATGGTTTTCTCCAGCATCGCCGAACGCTTGTTCCAGGTCCATGGGGTTCTTTAGAATCAAAAGAAGCCTTGTGGGGGCTTCCGAAGGTGTGGGCGATCTGCTGCTCTGTCGTTGGTGGTGACTGACGAGGGATGGCGGACTAACCCAGGACCGAGCGGATTGGAAAGAAGACGGCCTTAATGGCTGCTGAAACTGTCAGCTGGACAAAGCAAGCGAGAGACTAGCTGAACAACGGTAAATCAGATCTGACTAAACTGTCTTCCCCAGAATTTTACCCTTTCTTTGTTTATGATAGACGCACTAGAGGGAAACCTGTGGAAAGGGAATGTCTGGAAAGAGAGAAGTTGAAGGAGTGGAAAGTTAGCAGCGAGTCAAAGTGACAGGAAGAACGCCCGGAAAGGGCTGGCGTGGAGGAACCAGGCTGTTAGGAGTTAAAGACTTGCCGCTTTAAACCGCATAAAAGGATTGAAAGTAACTTTCACTTTTACTTTTGTTAAGAACTCTGTCTGTTTCTGGGATTTGTGGCTGCCTGCTGAGCGGATTAGCTGGTGAAAGTGGAGGAACGGAAAGAGGGAATTACAAAGCGGACATTTTGGAAGAAAAATAAGTGGTGGGAGAGTCTATTTAAAATGGCAAGTAATCCAAATTTAACGAAGATTGGCAGTGGGAAGAAAAATGCAGTTCAAGGCTCCAGTCCAATGACTCAAAAATCACTGGATGTTATGGTTGTAAAAGAAAGCCCCAATCCACTTAAAGAACTACAAGTAATGATGCAGGCTATCCAGGAAGTTATGATGAAGAATCATGAAGAAATTAAAACGGAACTGGAAGCAGTTAGAAATGTTACAGGAGAAATGAGGGAGAAGATTCAGGCGATGGATGGCAGGCTTGAAGTTTGTCAGCAGCAAATTGTTAAAAATGAACAGAAATTGGTGGTTGTGGAACAAAGACTGGATGATGAAGAAAAGAAAGTGGAAGAGATGGGGAAAAATTTGATGGAGGCTGATAAAGAGCTAATGACAGCGGTGATACTATTGGAAGCAGAGAAGGCGTCCCAATATCTCAGGTTTCAAAATGTCACTGAAGAAAGAGGAGAAGATCTTCCAGATAAGATGGCTGGGTTGCTAGCAGGAGTCTTGGACAGAGAAAAAGAAGATATGATTGTTGAATTGGACAAGACTTATAGAGTGCAAACAAATTATGGAAGACGTCATAATCTTCCAAGAGAGGTCCATGTTAAATTTATAAGAAAGAAGATTAGGGATGAATTACTTTACAGAACACGTGACGAAAAGTTAGAATATGGAGGGAAACATATTATTGTGTTAAAACAGGTACCCAAGAGGATGAGAGATCTTCGGAAAAATTACCTCTTCCTAACTTCTTGGTTACATCAAAGCAATGTTAATTTTAGGTGGCTAACACCTGAAGGGATTGTTGTGACCTGGCAAGAGAAGAGGTTTAGGTTAGATTCAGTTGAGAAAGCGGAGGTCTTTTATCGGCAATACTGCACTGCAGAGGAAGACCTGAGAGAATTTAGAGAAGGAAGAGATACGATAGTTAAAAGGAGGGATGTTGAACAATTGTCAGAGAAAAGAGGGATAGAACAGAATATGGAGGAAGAAAGTGTGAGAAACGGTCAAGACAGGATGGAACAGGGGAGAAGTTTAGCTGAGGCAAAGGAAATAAGAATAACCAGAAGTACAAAGTCACGATAAAGGCTGAATAATGGGAGAGGAGTATAGGATCTGGTCAACAAATATCAGAGGGTTAAATGCACCAGTGAAACGTAGGAAGGTTTTTAATAAACTCCTCAAATTGAATGTGGATATTATAGCGTTACAGGAAGTTCATATGAAATCTGGCCAGGAATTTTTACTAGAAAGACCCAAATTAGGTCAATTATATGTTTCACTTGACAAAAAAAAAAACCGGGGTGTTGCTCTATATGTTAAACAGAAGATAACCTCGAAACAAATATATAGTGATAAAGAAGGTGGGGTTCTGATTGTTGATGTTAAGCTTCACAAAAAGAATATATTTTTTGTTGTAATATATGCTCCAAATGGCGCTCAAGTATCCTTTTTTAAAAATTTATACAATAGGCTAAGAGATATGGAGGGAGATGGTCTCTGTATAATTGGAGATTTCAATACGATTGCTGATAAAACTAAGGACCATAAAGGCACAGAGGTAATGAAAAGATATAAAAAAAAATATTACCAAAAATTTTCTTTGAGATGTGTAGGGATCTTAGCTTACAGGATGTTTGGAGAGAGAAGAATCGTGAAAAGGGGGAATATACGTATTATTCCAGCAGACACAAATCATGGACCAGGATAGATATGCTGTGGTGCACTAAAGAATTAATTTCAGAAATACATAAAATAGACATAGAGCCCAGTCTCTGGGCTGACCATAACCCGATAAGCTTATGTTTGAAAGGTCAAAGATATAGGTCAAGATGGACTTTTCAAAGAGGTATTCTTAAAGAAAAAGAATTCAGAGAAAGCATGGAGAAAGAAATGTATCTTTTCTTTCAAGTGAATGATAACGAGGATACATCTCTGCAGAATCTTTGGGATACGGCTAAAGCATATTTGAGGGGGGTTATTATCTCATATACGGCTAAGAGAAATAAAGAGAAACAGCAATATAAGATAAGGCTTGAAGCAAACTATAGGCAGGCGGAAATACTACTCCAGAGAGACCCCGGAAATAAAGGATTGAAAATAAAAATGGATTTAATTAAACATAAACTCAATTTAGAGGAATCAGAAAAATATGCACAAAAATTACAGGCAGCTAACCAAAAAAATTTTGAGCATGCAAATAAATCGGGACGATGGCTAGCATATAAATTAAGAAAACAGAAAGAGAAATCATGGATTACTAATTTGATAGATGAAAATGGAGAAATCCAGGGGGAGGAGAATCTAAAAAGGGGTATTGCTCAGAGGTTTTATGAAAATTTATATAGGAGTAAGGAGGGAAGATGTACGGAACAGATAACAGAATATTTGGTAAAGGCAGAGCTGCCAAAAATAACGGAGGAAATGAAGTCTATGTTAAATGAGGAGATAAATATGTCTGAATTAATTAGGGCTATAAATAGACAAAAAATTAATAAGGCGACAGGTCCAGATGGAATACCTGCTGAATTATATAAAGACTTACAGAGTGTTTTTAACCAATACTTATTAGAAGTCTTCAATGCGGTATTGACTGAAGCTAAAATACCTAAGTCTTGGTCAGAGGCAAATATAACACTGATTCCAAAAACAGATACAGAAAAAACATGGATACAAAATTGTAGACCAATATCGTTATTAAATTCTGATTATAAAATTTTTGCATCAATAATGGCGGAGAGATTTAAAAAATACTTACTAGATTTTATATATCCGGATCAAAATGGCTTTTTACCAAATAGACAGATCAAATATAACATGAGAACAATTTTAGATATTCTAGAATTTTATGAAGCACATAACGACTGACAAATGGCACTTCTGTTTTTGGATGCTCAGAAGGCCTTCGACAATGTTAATTGGCAATTCATGATACAACAATTAAAATTAATGGATGTCGGAGGAAATTTTTTAAATGTTATAAATTCAATATGCTCTGAACAATATGCGCAGATTATAATAAATGGGGTGGCCACTGACAGATTTAATATACAGAAAGGTACTAGACAGGGATGCCCTCTTTCGCCATTGCTGTTTATTTATACATTAGAAATTCTTACTAGAGCAGTAAGGCAAGAAGGACAGATCAGAGGACTTAAAATTAAGAAAGAAACATATAAACTTCAGGCTTACGCAGACGATCTAGTTTTTATTTTAGAAGACCCTGAATATTCTGGGCAGAAATTATTTGAAATTCTAGAAATTTATGGAGATTATGCTGGTTTAAAAATAAACAGGAATAAAACAAAGATTATTGTTAAAAATATGACCGATTTTCAAAAAAGATCTCTCGAAGTTAAATTAGGCATACAAGTGGTCCCTAAATTTAAATATTTAGGGATTGTCATCTCTGCGCGCTGTTCATCAATTAAAGAGGATAGTTATGTTAAATTAATGCAAAAAATTAAAGTGGATTTAGAGCGTTGGAAACACTTACACCTTTCATTACTTGGGAGAATTGCTGCTATAAAAATGAATATCCTGCCCAAATTAATATTTTTATTCCAGAATATTCCAATTTTTCTAAATAAGAACTTTTTTAAGGAATTAAATAAAATAACTTTAGATTTTGTATGGGCCGGTAAGAAGGCCAGAATAAAATTAAAGGCCTTACAGGATGCAAAGGAAAGGGGGGGTTTAGGCTTCCCTGATTGGGAACTATATTATCTGGACGCGGCTCTATCTTGGATTAGAGATTGGATAACCCTAAAAAATCAAAGATGTATCCAACTAGAGGGGTATGACCTCCAGCAGGGATGGCATGCTCAGATGTGGAGGGGACAAAATAGGAACTATCAATATTTTTTAAAACATAAGATCCGGCAAGGTCTAATAAAAAGTTGGAACATTGTCAAATCCCAATATTATATCAAGATTCCGACCTGGTTATCGCCATTGGAGGCAGTCATATACCCTAATGTGCTTAGGAAAGATAAGGTTATCAGATATAAAGATATTTTGACAGAAGAGGGTCTTTTAAAATCTAAACAAGAGTTAAAACAACAAGGAATAAATTTAGAGTGGTGGTATTATCTCCAAATTCAGGCAAGATATCTGAAAGATAAACGTGAATGGGGTATACATAGTCNACTGGCGTCATCTTTTAAAGAAAATTCGTACAAGATGGTTTATAGATGGCATCTCCCTCCAACAAGATTAGCTAAAATGTATAAAGGATACTCGCCATTATGTTGGAAATGTAAAAAGGAAAGGGGCACTTATTTTCATGTTTGGTGGTTATGTAAGGAAGCACAGAGTTTTTGGTGTATGGTTTGGGAGTGGGTAACATAAATGGGTATACAAAATATTCAATATTTATTTTATTTATTTATTTATTAATTGCATTTATATCCCGCCCTTCTGAGACACTGAGACACTGTTATTAGGAATTCTTGAAAATAATGTTAGCAAAGAGGATATGTTTTTATTTACTCATGTGGTTACAGCAGCAAGAATTATATTCGCTCAAAATTGGAAAGCTATGGTGATACCTAGTAAGGAAAGCGTAATTCATAAAATTATGCATTGCGCAGAATTAGATAGGTTAACTAGAAGACTTAAAAATCAGGATGAATCGGTTTTTTACCAAATTTGGAACAAATTTTACAGATGGTGGGGGGAAAAGCAGGGAAGTTATTGCACTGAGATAATTCAAGATTGAGATTAGAGTGATGTTATTGTATAGGTTTTTCTCATTAGTAATTTATGGTAATAGTGAAATGAGATATGTGTCAAATCTGTGTTACCATGTTCAATGTTTTTAATTTTTTGCTTTTCAATAAAATTAAAAAAAAATGGTAAAAAGATTGCATGACATTGGTATACATATAGATTGTTCCACAGTGATTGCTTAACTTATAGTTCAATCTAAGCCAGTGACGGCGAACCTTTTAGAGCAGTGGTTCTCAACCTTTTTAATGCCGTGACCCCAACCGGTCGTAAGTCGAGGACTAAACCGGTCGTAAGTCGAGGACTAAACCGGTCGTAAGTCGAGGACTAAACCGGTCGTAAGTCGAGGACTACCCAACCGGTCGTAAGTCGAGGACTTTCCCTGCCCAGGAGCGCCGCACATGCGTGGTTCCGCCCCCTGTGCCGGCCGAGGCGTAGCTGGCAAGCGGCTGAGACGGAGCAGGCCGATCACCAGCTGCCCAGCCCAAGGGAGGTAAGGCACCCGCCGGAAAAGGGGAAAAAAATGGACAAAAAAAATGGCAGACAGCCTTGCTTGGCGACCCCCGTGAAATGGTCGATCGACCCCAAATGGGGTCCTGACCCACAGGTTGAGAACCACTGTTTTAGAGACCCAGTGCCCAAACTGCAACCCAAAGCCCATTTATTTATCACCGGGTGCCGGGTGGGTGTGGCCGCAGTGGTTATGGCAGACTGGTTGGGTGGGGCCAGGGTGGCAGGGGCCAGTCCCTCGCCATCTCCAGGGCATGGCACACGTGCCCACAGAAAGGGCTCTGAGTGCCGCCTCTGGCACGCGTGCCATAGGTTCGCCACCACTGATCTAAGCTGTGCCTTTAGAAGTCAGAAGTCTGGTATATTTTCAAAGCTGAGAAAGCTTTTCTAAATTACACGTGCCCCTAAGTGCTCTATCACTGGGGATTTTTAAAAAGAGACTGAACAGTCATTTGTGTGAAATGGTATAGGGTCTCCTGCTTGAGCAGGGGGTTGGACTAGAACAGGGGTCCCCAATTACCAGGCTACAGCCCACTACCAGACCGCGGCCCGTTCAGAACCAAGTGTACATGCACACAGCAGGTGAGCATACACACACATAGCTCTGTTTGTGCGAGTGATGCCACTTGCACAAATAGAGCTGCACGCATGGGTGTGCTCACACAGAACCCTCCCCTCTCTCCCCACCAGTCCATAAAACCAGAAAGGTTGGAGACCACTGGACAAAGACCTTCAAAGTCCCTTCCAATTCAGTTATTTTGTTATTTTAAGAATAAACATTATATGAGTATTGTTGCCCCTACTGGCAATTTAACTATAACCATAATACCAGTAAATCTTAGCAAAGTATTGTTCAAGAGAAAGAAATATTTGAAGATCCATATTCAATATTTCAATTAAAAACAATATACAGGTGGGTGAAATTTATTAAAGAAAATACCAATTTTGACAACATTTTCTTCATTGTATATGTTCTGATCCAGAATTAAGATGCTTTGTAATCTCAGATCATACAGACAACTCAATAAAGATGATTGCAAAACAGACATTTATTCAGAAGGAAATACTTGCATTTATGATTGTTGCTTCTGGATATGGTACATCTGTTCATCCTTATAGGTAAGAAATTAATACTTCCTCCATACCAACTTCTAGCGTGGAATGGGACCATCTGAGTTCTGCGGTGGTCCCATGCTTATCTCAGACAAATGCATTCCAAACCGACCCGTAGCCAGGATATCCTGTGATGGATTTTGAATGGCTCCTCCTACAGACTTGTTAACAATGGGATAGCTAACTAGCTAAAACTACATTACCCATAAGCCATCTTTTGAGAAGACAGCGCTTAACCCAATAAATGCCAAACATTCTAACATACAGATCTACACGCTCTAGTCAGGGTTACATGATCCAGAACAGTATAATTTGTTATAGACTACTGAATTTTATTGGCAATTTTTTGGCCAAAAAAAAAAAAATCCCAAAGAAAATGCAGTATTTTGTTTTTCACAGTATACCTATTTTTCTTTATGCGCAGCTATTTGTGTGTGAGACATTATGTTCAAATAGAGTTCAGTTAATTTTGTAAATGTGAGCCCTATTTAGATTGCAGACACACATATTGCCTGACCCTGTTTTTTCTCTTCCAATTTCAGTTTTTGGCAGGAATATATTGTTATATACATAAATACACACAGCTGATATATAAATGTGTCATAAGCCTAAAGGATCCATAAGAAAGAGCTAAAAAACTAGAAATATAGATATATTGCCATCATACTCTTTTCTGTTCACATAAACAATATTGTACAATGCTTAAATGAAATATGAAGCAAAATAAATGAAAAGCAAGAGATAAAAGAAAAAAATAGTTTACAACACTGTTCACTATTCCTGTCTATCCTTATAAACCATCTTTGTTTCCACCAAATCTACAAGTAGTCCTTAATGTACAGCCAGTCAGTTGTTTAGCAACTGATTGAAGATACAGCCGACCTCCCAAAAGTTACTTATGACTCAGTTCTGACAGCTGATCCCTGTCATAGCCACATTTTGGGCATTCAGCAGGATGTCTTTGCTAAAAACCGAGTTTCAATAAAAACACTCCATAGCAAACAATGGATTCACTTAATGATCATGGTGATTTGCTTAATGACCCCCCACAAAACAGGTTGTAAAATTGGCTTGGTCATGTGGATGACTTGCTTTACAACTATTGTGACTTACAACCATAATGGGCAAACTCCATTATGATCATAAGTAGAGAATTACCTGTACACAGATTCATGTACTGCCTTTGTTCTTTAAACTCCTCTTGTCTTTTGAGAATCTCATCAACTGCATCCAATCAGAATATTCTCACTTTTCCTCTTCTTGTTGACCATTAATTGTTTCTTTATACATTTGTTGCTGGTGTTATCTTCTATGTTATCTTCTATGTTTCTTTATACATATGTTGCTGGTGTTATTCTTTCTATGGCCACACCATCTCAATGCACTACTATTCAACTAAGCAATCATTTTCTATTCAGCATTCATTCATTTATTCATTCATTCATTGACTGCTCTAGTTTTACTACATATATATGTCAAGCCCAAAGAATCAAGAATGATGCATGGGGTTACTTCTGACTGGTCTTTATTGTTATTTGTCTACAAACAGAATTTTGCCAGACTAAAGCATATATCTGCATAACAATTGGATATACTGTATGAATTGCTAGGGAGGATGCTCCTTTGCTGTCATCCTGTCTACCAGACATTTATGTTGTCTCTTTGCCCTCTAGGAAAGAGTCCCTGCCTCCTGTGCCTCTGGATTACTTTTCACCACATATATTAAGTAACTCTGACTACCAGTATTTTTATCAACATTTGTGCATTTTACATTTTATCTACAGGTAATCCCTTATATCCTTGCTTGGCATAAACCCACAGTGCATGCTCTCCAAATATTGTTCATTATTATTTCTTTTTCTTTCAGAGTTCTGCCAAACACTTTCCCAGGGACACTTAACAAACTAATTTCTTTTAGTTTTTGTATTCACTTACTTTTATCTTTGTGTAAAAGGACAATAACTGCATTCCTCCTATACTCAAGCAGTCTTCATGCATATTAAAGTACTCCATAAGCCTATTTTGACCATTGTAGAAATGTGTGTATATGATCTGATGCTGGTTCAATCCCTGAAAGTTGTAAGGGAAGAAAGATGGAGCAGTTGCTGGTTTTTGTGCACCCATGAACAGGAGAGTTAATATCTCTGACTCTGGACAGGATCACACTGTCCTATACAGATCTGATTGCAGCTTGGATTCATGGCTCCAATAGGAAGTTGTGGTATTGTGGTCAGAGGAACCTTTGCACAAATCAATTTTGTGCACCAATTGCAAGTATTTCTGGACTTGGAGGCCTAGCTCAGTCACAGAATGGAGCCTTAGTCACCTCTATTTTACTGGTTTACTACTTATTTTACTCATTTACTGCAATGTGTTCTAGGTGGGTCGGCCCTTGAACACTATCCAGTGGAGAGATTCAGCCAGTTCGCATCAGTTTGGCAGAACCGGTAGCTAATTTTTTGTTGCCCAGGCCCAGAATGGACTTCTGGAAGCGGCATCCACACAGAGAACTGGTTGTTCACATATTTGAATCCCACCACTGAGACTATCCAGAAACTGAATACAGCAGCATACACAGTCTGGGGTATCAGGCAGTTCACCTGAGTAACACCATTACTGTGAAAGGTGCACTGGCTTCCAATTATTTTCTATGTGCAATTCAACATACTGGTTATCACCTATTAAAGCCCTGCATGGCCTAGGATCAGGTTACTTAAGGGACCACCTCTCCTTGTGGATATCTTCTTGTGCTACTAGGTTAGATAGAATTGATGCATTGCATCCTTTAAATGTTCTTGTAAGGGATAATAAGATCAGAAATTGTTTAATGATCTTATGAAGAAAATTAATCCTAATGGCATAGCTGAAACTTAAGCAGTGTGATTAAAATGGAGTTGCTTGAGTTTTTAGAAATGCAAGATTGTTGCTTAGATCTAGACATGTAGGTAGTTCGTAAGAAGCTAGCTGTAACCGCAAGCAGGAGGAAATATAAAAATAAAGATAGAGCTTATGCTAGCAAAAGGTCATGGTTAACAGGTACATCAAACGTAAGGGCTTTTTCCTGGGAGGGGATGAATTGAAATATATTCTGTTTAGGCACTTCAGATTAGCTGATCGAGATGAGCATAATTTTAATGAGGATGGATCATGTCAAATTAATCTGATTGAAGTTTTTAATTGTCACAAATGTTTTGGACAAAGGTGGTGGTATGGTCATAGCCTATCTGGATTTTAGTAAACCATTTCCAGCATCACATAATGAACTCATTAAAAAACTAGGCAATTGAGAACTGGAAATCCACGTTTACTGCAAACCCACTCACATGGACCAGATCCTCAGTTTCGCCAGCAACCACCCCATCGCACACTAAAAAAGCTGCATCTTCAGAAGAGCCAGGACACACTGCTGCACCACAGCACTAAAAAAGTGGTAGTGAAATGGCTGCTTGACATCTTTCTCTGCAATAGCTATCCCAAAAAAATTGCATTCTGATACCCAGCACCCAAATCATAATGTACCACACAGCCAACCACCATGCAAAAACTAACCGTATTATACACAAAAGGAGTGTTGGAAATAACAGCCAGAATTCTCAAATGTCTAGGAATAACAATAGCCAACAAACCCACAATCACACTCCATCAGGATTTATCCAGAACCAAAGACAAGATACAGAAAGATGAAAGAAATAATGTAATTTACAAAATCAACTGTAACAATTGCAACTGATTCTACATGGGACAAACATGTCAATTGAAACCCAAAATCCACAAACACCAGTTGGCAGTCATCGCCATGATCCCAAATCTCTAACCTCTAACCACACTCACACCAAGCAGCACCAATTCAATTGGAGCAACACCAGAATCATTGGCCACGCTACCACCCACCACGCAAGCAAGTTTATCAAAGCCTGACACTCCACAAGCAATTCCGTCAACAGACACATCGACCTACAACCAGCCTACAAAACCGTCAGAATTCAAATTCACAGCCAACCAGTAATGGCACCAACCATCAACCAACCCACGCAATCCCCTTCATCTGCAGAACCAGCACTTCACCTCCCAATGATCCTCACCTGCTGTGACCCATCCACCCTAAGATCCTCACCTGACGTGACCCACACCTGACCCATTACAAGACCCATCAGAATATTCTCACTTGATACAACCTACACCTAACCCATCACCTTATGTGATCTCCCCATCACACAATCTCCTCTAGCAACCACATGATGCCCTTATAAACAGAGGAACATTGACACTGACATCCCCTAAATTCCACTGGAGATGTTATCTAGCCTGGTAACAAAATGTTCAGTAACCAATCCACAAGTGTGGAGAACAAACCTCTACCCCCACTCATTTAAAAAATTGTGCAGTCTAGGGTTTAATCACTGGATGATTCAAAACAGAACAAAATAACAGTTGGAAGGGACCTTGGAGGTCTTCTAGTCCATCCCCTGTTCAAGCTGGAGATCCTATACCAGTGGTGATGAACCTATGGCATGGGTGCCAGAGGCGGCACTCGGAGCCCTCTCTGTGGGCACATGTGCAGTTTCCCCAGCTTTGCCTCCCCCGTGACCCCCTCCTCACCAGCAGCCCCCTTCGAGGAGAGTCGCCCCTGAGGGTGACCCATGCGGAGCAGTGCAGCCAAGGACATGGCAGCCAGACAGAGTAAACAAGACTCTGCCCTCACACCCCATCGTGCACAGTTGATGCTGCGGGGCGCAGGCAGAGGGTGTGGCCACCATGGCGCTGCTGGGCGATCTGCGGTGGGCCCTGGAGGCGGTGAGTGGCCCTGCGGGCAGGTGGGGTGGGGGCGGAGCAGGGGGGGTGGAGCAGGCGCGGGGCCAGTTTTTGGGCACTCGGTCTCTAAAAGGTTCGCCATCACTGTCCTATACCATTTCAAACAAATGTCCCTCCATTCTCTTTTTAAAACTGTCCAGTGCTGGAGAACCCACTACTTCTGAAGGCAAGCTATTTTACCTGTTTATTGTTTCACTGTCAGGAAATTTCTCCTTAATTCTAAGTTGCTTTTCTTCTTGATTAGTTTCATCCATTGCTTCTTGTCTTGCTTTTTGGTGCTTTGGAAAATAGATTGATCCTCTTTTTCTTTATGGCAGCCCCTCAAATATTGGAACATTGCTATTATGTCATCTCTGATCCTTCTTTTCACTAAACATACCCAATTTGTGCAACCGTTCTTCATGTGTTTTAGCCTCCAGCCCCTAATTTCTTTATTGCTCTTTTCTGCATTTTTTCCAAAGTCTCAACATCTTTTTTATATTGTGGTGACCAAAGCTGGATGCAGTATTCTAAGTGTGGTCTTATCAGGGCCTTATAAAGGGGTGCTAATAGATCCTATTCCTCTGTTAATGTAGCCTAGGGTTGCACTGGCTTTCTTGGCAGCTGCTGCACACTGCTTTAAATGATTGTCCACTAAGACTCCAAGATCCTCTTGCAATTACTGCTATTGAGTCAAGTTTCACCTAATCTGTATCTGTACATGTTTTTCTTGCCTAAGTGTAATAACTTACTTTTCTCTTCAATGAATTTCATTGTGTTAGATAAGACCTAGTGTTCAAGTCTGTTGAGAACCTTTTGGATCTTGAGCCTGTCTTCTGGGGAATTGGCTATTCCTGCCCACTTGGTGTCATCTGCAAATGTGACGAGTTCCCCCTCTATTCCCTCAACTAATTCATTTATGAAGATATTGAAAAGTACTGGGCCTAAATACTTGGGTATCCCACTGCTTATTTCCCTCCATATACAGTATTCAGACCCCCTTCACTTTTGTCAATTTTGTTATGCTGCAGCCTAATTCTACAGTTGTTGAAATTAATTTTTTCTCATTAAGCTACATTCAGTACCCCATAATGACAAATGAAAATAAAATTTTAGAAATGTCTGTAAATTTATTAAAAAGAAAAAACTGAAATATCACATTGGCATAAGTATTCAGACCCTTCATTCAGTACTTAGTTGAAGCACCTTTGGCAGCAATTACAGCCTCAAGTCTTTTTGGGTATGATGCAACAAGCTTTGCATACCTGGATTGAGGGATTTTTGCTATTCTTCCTTGCAAATCCTCTCAAGCTCAGTCAGGTTGGATGGCTACTGTCAATGGACAGTCATTTTCAGGTCCCTCCAGAGATGTTCAATAGGGTTCAAGTAAGGGATCTGGCCAGACCACTCTACAACATTTACTGAGTTGTCCCTAAGTCATTCCTGTGTTGTCTTGGCTGTGTGCTTAAGATTGCTGTCATGTTGGAAAGTGAACCTTTGGCCCAGTCTGAGGTCTTGAGTGCTATGGAACAGATGTTCATATCCCTGTACTTTGCTCCATTCATCTTTCTTTCAACCCTGACCAGTCTCCCAGTCCCTGCTGTTGAAAAACACCTCCACAGCATGATGCTGCCACCACCACTGTTGGGATGATATTGGGCAGATGATGAGCAGTGCCTGGTTTCCTCCAGACAAAACATCTAGAATTGAGGCCAAACACTTCAGTCTTGATTTCATCAGACCAGAGAATTTTGTTCCCCACAGTCTGAGAGTCCTTCAGGTGCTTTTTTTTGCAAACTCCAAATCTTTCATGTGTTTTGCACTGAGGAGAGGCTTCCATCTAGCCATTCTGCCATAAAGCCCAGATCAGTGGAGGGCTGCAATGATGGTTGTCCTTCTGGGTCTCTATTCCATCTCCACAATAGGATCTCTGGAGCTCAGACAGAGTGACCATCAAGTACTTGGTCACCTCTCTTACTAATGCCCTTCTTCCCCAATTGCTCAGTTTGACCAGGCAACCAGTTCTTCAAAGAGTCCTGATTGTGCCAAATGTCTTTCATTTGAGAATTATGGAGACCACTGTGCTCTTAGGAACCTTCAGTGCAGCAGATATTTTATTGTAGCCTTCCCCAGATCTGTGCCTTGTAATAATCCTGTCTCTGAGCTCTGCAGGCAGTTCCTTTGACCTCATGGCTTTTGCTCTGCTACAGTATGCACTGTCAGGTCTAAGGCCTTCTATAGAGAGAGATGTGCCTTTCCAAATCATGTCTAATCAATTTAATTTACCACAGGTGGACTCCAATCATGGTGACAGATAGAAACATGTCAGCAATGATCAAGAGAAATGGGAAGCCCCTAAGCTAAATTTCAAGCATTGTTGCAAAGGGTCTGAATACTTATGCCAATGTGATATTTCAGTTTTCTCTTTTTAATAAATTTACAGACATTTCTAAAATTCTATTTTCACTTTGTCATTATGGAGTACTGAGTGTAGCTTAATGAGAGAGAAAAAGGAATCCCAACAATTGTAGAATCAGGCTGCAGCTTAACAGTGACAAAAATGAAGGGGGTTTGAATACTTTCTGATTGCACTATAGATATAGGTCCATTAAGGACTTTGTCAGATCTGCCACCATACTAGCTTTGCTTTGCATTAATGGTATCCTGCCATAAAAGGGAGAGATGCTGAGCAAGGAAGCACAGGGAGGGGGGATGATAGGAACCAGAGGTGCCAATCGGAGACAACAATTGAGAGATCCAAGGACATGAGCAGGAGAACAGAATGCAAACACTCACCAAAGAGGCGCTAAACCCCAGAACTGTTACCAACTATTAGCAAGACAATTAATTTGAATACTATTGGACACTGACAGATGACTAAAGGGGAAGGACCTGGGAGAAGAGAAAATAACTGGAATTATGTGGGAATATTCAGATTTGGCTTTGCTTACGCTGTAACCACTTGATCTTAGTAAAACCATATCCTTTCTCTATAAAAGTAGTTAAGGGTTTTTCTTTCATAAGCGGCCAAGCTAGGACAGGGCTGACATTATGCCAGGTCTGCAATAGCAGCCACCCAGAGATCCATATATACTGTGGGGTCATGCATGGAATGTCCATCCATGAAAGCTAGCAGAAGGAAATGGAAAACTGGGAAGCTACTTTGAGGCTCCAGAGCAGTGGAGACTACCCCAGGCTGGAAGAAAAGGCAGAGACCCTGAGGGACCAGCTAAAACCCCAATGGTCAATAGGAATTGGGAAAAAATAACGATTGGGAAGAGAAATCCTGGATAGCTGAAGGAAAGAAGCGCAGGCACCACCAGTCGAGGAAGGGTGCGGGACGACAGGAGGCAAACCAGACTTCTATGATATCATCTTTGAACCAGCCATCAACTTTCTGAGGCACACTTTTACTGGCTCTGAGCCTAAGAAATCCAAGAATGGACAACAACACCGCCAACCCAGCTGTCCAATGCAGTCATTGCAGCAGCCATGACTCCAGTGATTTACAGAGTCAGCATAATCAACAAAATCATGTTTATTTGGTCAGAAGTGAAATAATTTCTTTACCAATTCAAAATAAGTATTCTATTTAATTTAATTAATAGCAGCTTATTTTTATATAAATAAGATTACTAACTAATATACAGTAGTTTAAAATAACACTGCCACAATCCAACAGGTCAGTTTTATTTATCTTTTTCCAAAAGTATTTTTCCTTGAAATATTGTATCTTAGATATGTGTGGTTTTCGTGAGTGTGGGTCTGGTGTCATTCTTTGTGTTAGGGACTCGTTTGCCAATAAGGGCGGGTTTCCAAATGGCTGGTAGGCGGGAGGTATCATCTCGTTTATTCATGCTGTGTGGGCGTTTTTCTATCTCGATGGCTTCTCTGATTATTCTGTTGTTAAAGTGTTCAGTTTTGGCAATAGTTCTGGTC
>NW_015388758.1:166499-173805 GCF_001527695.2 Protobothrops mucrosquamatus
ATGTTACCCTCTTGCTTGTCCTGTCGCCGTGCCTCTCTCTTCGCACATTTCTCCCCCTTCCCTCTCATGGCCTTCATCTCCCCCCCATTCTCACTTTCACACCCGTTCGAGCCACTCACCCTACACTCTCACTCCTCCTGCCATCGTGCCTCTCTCATCCTGCATTCACCCTTTTTACTCGTACCTTTCACCCACCCCCACCCTCACTCTCGCGCCCATTCGTGCCGTTTGCATGGTACTCCCACCCCTTCCACCGCCGTATCTCTCTCTTCCTAGAATCTCCCCCCTTTTTTCTCATACCCTTCACCCACCACCCACTCTCACTTTCACCCCCGTCTGTGCCATTAGCACTATTTTCCCATTCATCTTGCCACCAAAACCCTCTTTTCCTACATGCCTCCCACTTCTCTCTCTTACCCTTCGTCCCCCCCTTTCTCATTCTCCCATCCATTAACGCCGTTTGCGCTACTCTCGTCATACCCCTGTGCCTCTCTTCCTACAATCATCTCCCTTCCCTCTCACACTCTTCATTCTCCCCCCGCTTTCGCTGTCACACTCATTCATATGCTCTGCACTACTCCCCCATTCATCTTGCGATCGTGCCCTACTCTTCCTATATCCCTCCCCCTTTTTTCCCGTGCCTTTCACTCCCCCCTCACCCTCATTCTCACCTCCATAGGCGCCGTTTGTACTACCCTCATAATCATCTAGCCAATGCGCCCCTCCCTTCTTGCATTTCTCACCCCTCCCTCTCATATCTTTCGTCCCCCCAGTCCCACTCTCGCACTCGTTCACGCCATTCAGACCACACCCCCACTCCTCCTGCCATCGTGCCTCTCCCATCCTACATTCACCTCCCTTTCTTCTCGTACCTTTTACCCACCCCTCACCCCCACTCTCATGAGAATGGAATTGGAACGGTGATTGGCCGGTGGAACATCGCGACAGCACCTATGGACCGGGTGCAAAGGCTGTAATATAAGGAGTGCCCTCCCATTGACTGACACGGATCCCTGAAGGTGCCGGCAGAAAAGCCGGCGAAAGCTTGGGTCATTATTGCGATGGCTACTTATAGGAGTGGTGCCTTTTGCACCCGACTCCTAGACCTCGTGATTGGGCCCAACCGATCCTCCTGCCTTCGGCTCCTAGTTATCATATCGCCAGCTGACACGTCCCTGCCTCTCTCCTCCCCACCTTTGCTCTTTTTCTTGCTTGTTCGTGTACTCGGGGTGGGATTCAATCCTGCGCCCAGGGTACCCCCTTGTTGTCCATTACCCCCATCTCCCTTCCTAACCCTACGTGTCCCAACTTCCTTCCCCTTTCCCTCATTCCCAGTGACCTCTACCCCCTCATTCATGCCGTGTGCCTCAGCCACATTACACCTCACTCTCCCCCAAGCCCCCATCTCCCTATCCTCCTCCTTCCTACCCCCAATCTCACCATTCAATCCACCGTCCATGGGTATACCCCTGACGGTTGCCTCCTGTCCTCCCCCCGAGTCATCACGGGGGGCGACAATTCCCCCCTCAACCGTCTTATTCCTCATTCCAGCTTCCTTCCCCCTCCTCTCGTTTCCAACTTCCTCCTCAGCCATCTCCTTCCACGTGCATCCTACACGCATTCTGCCCTCCTTCCCCCTCCTCTCGTTTCCAATTCCCTCCTCAACCATCTCATTCCTCGTTCTGGCATCCTTCTCCCTCCTCTCATTTCCAACTTCCTCCTCAGCTATCTCCTTCAGCGTGCATCCCTTCCTGCATACGCGCATTCTAACCTCCTTCCCCCTCTTTTCGTTCCCCATTCCCTCCTCAACCGTCTCATTCCTGTCAAGCGTCTCCACCAAGCCAGCTCCTAACCCTCCCCAGTCCCCACTCAGCGTGGTCGCAGGGGGATCCTGCCGCCCGTGCTCCCTATCCCCGTCCCTAACTCTCACTACCTTACCCGCCCTTCTGCTGCTCACCCCTCTCTTCCTTCCTGGCAAGTCATTCACACCCAGCGCGGTCGCAGGGAAACCCTGCCGCCCGCGCTCACCATCCCCGCTGTTAGCTTTCCCTGCCGAATCGCTCTTCTCTTTCTTCTCCTCCCCTAACCATCCGTATTAGCGCGTTTTTCCACCCCCCGGGGGCGCATCCTATCCGTCCCATTGTCAGGCTCGTGCACCGTCCTCCTCCTACCCCCATAGCCCTCAGCCTTCTCCAGCCCTTCGTTCGTGGGGGGGTGCTTGGTCACACCGGCAGCCCCGCCAGCAGCCTCCTGATGGCAGCGGGCTGGCGCTATGGGGCGCACCCCCGCCGTCATGTCCACAGTCTCGTTTTTTCCTTTGTGCGGCATTCTTTTTACGAGGGGAGCACCCTCTCCCACCCACTCACATCCCCCGTATTCCGGGGTCGCCCGGTCATCCTCAGGTGTCCTCCGTGTTGGGGGGGGCGGAGCTAGCCAACCCCCAGCTCTCCCACCCCTTTGCACGCGCACTAGGGGAGCCGTTCCTGTGCGGGCCCCTCTGTGAGCGTGTGGACATCCTGAAATTGTATGTTGCTGTTCCCCTGTCTCCACGTGTCCCCCTTATGCTGGCAGGGCAGGGGGGATCTCCAGGGGGTGGTCCCGCGGCCACCGTTGACCGTCGAATCACGGGGGGTGTCCAATCCTCCTTCTTCCATGCTCTCCTGTCTCCAGGGCTCCACGGGGGGGTGGCTCCTTGGCACGGCCTCCCATCAGGTGGCAGGGGGCACCTGAATCACCGTCCACCCGTCTCTTGTTGTTGGCACGCCCTTCCATCCGCTTCTCCATCCCCACGCAACTATGTGGCAGTCGGTTGTTCATCACCCGGGCGCACACGGGGCTTGCACCTCTCGCTGCTTCCCTCTATAGGGTGCACACTGGGGCATCAGGTGGTTTCTTGCTGAGGGGCGGCCCCCCATGGACCAAGTTCGTAGAGTGGTATGCGCCGGGCGCAGATCCACATGGCGGTTGATGGACTCCTCGTTGGAGAGCCAGGCTTCCTTCAAAAGCCAGCCCCCTTTTGTACCATCCATAGCAACCACCTGTGCGTTCTCAAAATCAAATCTGTGCCCCGATTCCTCCATGTGCGCCAATATTTGGGAGTATTGCTCCCCTCTTCTAACCACCAGCCGGTGCTCGTGCACTCTAGTTTTTACTCTTTTGGCTGTTTCTCCTATGTAGTTGGCAGGACAGTCTCTGCAGTTGATTTTATAGATGACACTCGACTTCTCCACGGTGGGGAGGGGGTCCTTGGGTCTCATCACTTTGGACCTCAGGGTTTGGTTGGGGTTGTGCGCCACCCTCACCCTATACGGTGCTAATAAGCGGGCCGTAGCCTCTGACACGTTGATATAGGGGAGGGTGACACGGGTCATCTGGGTTGTAGGCTCATCGGTACCGGGTATGATACGAGGTCTACCTGGTCTACTGTGGCGTCTGATGAACCCCATGGGGTACCCGTTGTGCCTACACACCTTCACTAGATGTTTCCTTTCCTCTGCGCGGGCCCTAGCCGTGCTGCAATGCGAGTCAGCCCTCTTAAAGAGCGTCTTGACGCAGCTGACCTTGTGGGGCACCGGATGGTTGCTATCATAGTGCAGAATCCTATCGGTGTGAGTGGGTTTGCGGTAAACCTTGGTTCTCAAGGTACCATCACGCTGGCGTTGCACCAGAATGTCTAGGAACGCCAGCTGGCCCTGGTGTTCCTCCTCCTCAGTGAACCACAAATCCACAAACACTGAATTAAGAGCCTCCACAAAGGCAGCCTTCTTGTTCTTCTTGACGACAGCAAAGGTGTCGTCCACGTAGCGGGCCCAGAACTTGGGACGGCACTGGGTCAACGCCACGTGTTCCAGCTGTTGCAGCATGGCTTCAGCTATGATACTGGAGATCGGCGACCCCATGGGGGTGCCCTTGATCTGTTCAAACGTGGCGCCCTGAAACGTAAAGTACATTTTCAGGGAGATTTCTAGAAGGTTCACAAGGTCCTGCGGGCGGAGGGAATCCTGCTGCTGTCCCGTACCTCTATGTTCTAAAAGGTCACTGACCGTCCGAATGGCCAGGTCCTGTGGGATGGAGGTGAAGAGGGAGACGACGTCACATGACACCATCACCTCATCATCCTCCACCCTTAGAGATTCAATCCTGCTAAGGAAATCCTCCGCAGACTTGACCGTGGTGGCGCTATCTTCCACCAGGTGGCTGATACGGTTGCTCAGCCACTTGGCCAAGTTCGCGGTTGGGGTGCCCCTAAATGCCACGATAGGGCGAAGCGGGACACCCTCCTTGTGAACCTTAGGTACGCCATAAAACCTGGCCATGGCCGTATCGCCAGGGCGTAGTTTCTTCAGGATGATGTCATCCAGCCTCTTGCCACGTTTGAAGGTGTTAAGCACCTTATTAGTGCGGTTTATGAGGGCCACCATGGGATCGCCATCTACCCTCCTATAGGCCGTGGTATCCCCAAGCAAGTCTAGTGCTTTGTTAACATACTGCACCTTGTCCATAACAACCGTCGCTCTCGCTTTATCAGCTGGCATTACGAATATGGACTCATCCCTCCTAAGTTGGTTAAGCGCCTCCAGTTCTTTTGCTGACAACCCTCGGTAACCATTGTGGTTCATAATCAGACCCGTAACCTGTTGCCTAATCATATCCCTGACCCCTTCCCCCTCTCCTATGCGATGTATGGCCGGTTCCAAAGCTGCCACAAAGTCCAAGGTGCGGGCATCCCCCAAGTTGAACCCCACATCCCATTGCAGCAGGGCGAGTTGGGGGTCGGTGAGTGCCTTACTTGACAAGTTATGCACCAGCCCCTCCGGAGTGTTGCTGCCATTCAACTCCCGTAACCTCTCAGTCCTGCGTCAGAGTCTCTCCGTCGCCCGCCGGCCCGTATTCTTAGAGGCAAGACGGATGTGTCTGTCTAACGCGGAGAAATGCTGACTCGCGAGCCTCACGTGGCAATACTCCTGATGACTCCGAATGGCGCACTTCAAGGCGCCAATACGCCGATGTAAGTCATTAATTAGGGCTCGCACGGTACGGTGCTGGAAGCGGCGGAGTGCTTGGCGGCATTCTGCCGAGTCCACGGTGGGCTTCCTTCTAAGCGAGACGGGGGGAGGTTCTCCTTGATGCAGCCGTGCAGGAACGCCAGCTTGCAGAAGTTGTCGGCCATACGGTGTGCTAGCCTCTCCCACCTCCTGGCATTGAGCAAAACTGCTCTATTGTAAACATCACGGGGGGCGACAATTCCCCCCTCAACCGTCTTATTCCTCATTCTGACCTTCTTCCCCTTCCTCTCGTTTCCAACTTCCTCCTCAGCCATCTCCTTCAGCGTGCATCCTACGCGCATTCTGCCCTCCTTCCCCCTCCTCTCGTTTCCAATTCCCTCCTCAACCATCTCATTCCTCATTCTGGCATCCTTCTCCCTCCTCTCGTTTCCAACTTCCTCCTCAGCCATCTCCTTCAGCGCGCGTCCCTTCCTGCATACGCGCGTTCTAACCTCCTTCCCCCTCCTCTCGTTTCCCATTCCCTCCTCAACNTCCAACTTCCTCCTCAACCATCTCCTTCAGCGCGCATCCCTTCCTGCACACGCGCATTCCAGCCTCCTTCCCCCTCCTCTCGTTTCCAATTCCCTCCTCAACCGTCTCATTCCTCATTCTGGCATCCTTCTCCCTCATCTCGTTTCCAACTTCCTCCTCCCTCCTCTCGTTTCCAACTTCCTCCTCAACCATCTCATTCAGCGCGCATCCCTTCTTGCACACGCGCATTCCAGCCTCCTTCCCCCTCCTCTCGTTTCCCATTCCCTCCTCAACCGTCTCATTGCTCATTCTGGCCTCCTCCCCCCTCCTCTCGTTTCCCATTCCCTCCTCAACCGTCTCATTGCTCATTCTGACCTCCTTCCCCCTCCTCTCATTTCCAACTTCCTCCTCAGCCATCTTCTTCCACGTGCATCCTACGCACATTCTAACCTCCTTCCCCCTCCTCTTGTTTCCAATTCCCTCCTCAACCATCTCATTCCTGTCAAGCATCTCCACCAAGCCATCTCCTAACCCCCCCCAGTCCCCACTCAGCGTGGTCACAGGGGGATCCTGCCACCCGTGCTCCCTATTCCCATTCCTAACTCTCACTACCTTACCCGCCCTTCTGCTGCTCACCCCTCTCTTCCTTCCTGGCAAGTCATTCACACCCAGCGCGGTCGCAGGGAAACCCTGCATAAGGGGGACACGTGGAGACAGGGGAACAGCAACATACAATTTCAGGACATCCACACGCTCACAGAGGGGCCCGCACAGAAACGGCTCCCCTAGTGCGCGTGCAAAGGGGTGGGAGAGCTGGGGGTTGGCTAGCTCCGCCCCCCCAACACGGAGGACACCGAAGAGGACGACCGGGCGACCCCGGAATACGGGGGATGTGAGTGGGTGGGAGACGGTGCTCCCCTCGTAAAAAGAATGCCGCACGAAGGAGAAGACGAGACTGTGGACATGACGGTGGGGGTGTGCCCCGTAGCACCAGCCCACTGCCATCAGGAGGCTGCTGGCGGGGCTGCCGGTGTGACCAAGCACCCCCCCACGAACGAAGGGCTGGAGAAGGCTGAGGGCTATGGGGGTAGGAGGAGGGCGGTGCATGAGCCTGACAATGGGACGGATAGGATGCTCCCCCGGGGGGTGGAAAAACGCGCTGAATACAGATGGTTAGGGGAGGAGAAGAAAGAGAAGAGCGATTCGGCAGGGAAAGCTAACAGCGGGGATGGTGAGCGCGGGCGGCAGGGTTTCCATCCGACTGCGCTGGGTGTGAATGACTTGCCAGGAAGGAAGAGAGGGGTGAGCAGCAGAAGGGCGGGTAAGGTAGTGAGAGTTAGGGACGGGGATAGGGAGCACGGGCGGCAGGATCCCCTTGCGACCACGCTGAGTGGGGGGGTTAGGAGCTGGCTTGGTGGAGACGCTTGACAGGAATGAGACGTTGAGGAGGGAATGGGGAACGAGAAGAGGGGGAAGGAGGTTAGAATGCGCGTATGCAGGAAAGGATGCATGCTGAAGGAGATGGCTGAAGAGGAAGTTGGAAACGAGAGGAGGGAGAAGGATGCCAGAATAAGGGATGAGATGGTTGAGGAGGGAATTGGAAACGAGATGAGGGGGAAGGAGGTTAGAATGTGCGTAGGATGCACGTGGAAGGAGATGGCTGAGGAGGAAGTTGGAAACGAGAGGAGGGGGAAGGAGGTCAGAATGAGCAATGAGACAGTTGAGGAGGGAATGGGAAACGAGAGGAGGGGGGAGGAGGCCAGAATGAGCAATGAGACGGTTGAGGAGGG